>NC_069505.1:161475603-161775603 GCF_027579735.1 Bombina bombina | reverse complement strand
AAGTTAGAGGGTAGTAGATTCAGGAGAAATGTGAGAAAGCATGGAATAAACTTCCAATGACGGTGGTAAACACAAAGGGGCCAATTTATAAAAGCGTCAATCTCGTTGCATTCGCTGGAGTCAATAGGCTCGCCATACATCGCTTCCGCGAATCCACATACGATGCCCTTATTTATTAATAAGTCTGTCAAAAACATGTGCGTCAAGTACGGAGCGATAAGCATCAAACTGTTGATTTATAAGGGTCATTAATGTCTGTCCATGAACAAGCATATTTCTCTAAAGCTAATCTTTTATTTTGTATTTGTTAATGTACAAGAAATAGCTAGATTTATACCTGAACAAACAATAATATCTCATTGTTTTATTTATTTGTTATACAAAAAAATCTGATATATGATATTTTCACATAAACTAATGTGTATTTGTATTTCTAGAAATCATGATATGACTATTTTTTTAAATTTTTTTAAAATGATTATTAATGCTAGAAATGGTACATATATCTTTGCAAATACTTGTGTGTGTGTGTATTTTTATATATATATATATATATATATATATATATATATATATACTGTGTATATATATATATACTGTGTATATATATATATATATATATGTATATATATGTATTTGTGTGTTATGTTAGAAATCTTTTCCAAACATATTTACTTTTCCCTAAATTGTATATTGTTCTAAATGTTGTCTTTCATATCTCTGTGTTTAAATATGTATATAGTGTGAATATATTATTATTCTGAGCAAGAATAATATGCAAATATAACATGTAATCTGGGTATCATATGTATTTATTTGCAATCAATAGATATTGTAAGAGCTGGGTCAGTTTTCTCTCTGCACCTGGGTAACCCTTTCTGATTTGCAGTCTAGTTTTAAACACCACCCCTACACAGGTGTGTGAGATGACATTTCTTTTTTTTTTTTAATTATTTTATTAAACCAGTTCACAAGACATAAGAAAGAAAATTACATACATGTCATGTCCATAATACAAATGACAAATTATGATATGTTAATACAGAAACAATAAGGCCTAGATTTGGAGTTTGGCGTTAGCCGTGAAAACCAGCGTTAGAGGCTCCTAACGCTGGTTTTAGGCTAACTCCGGTATTTGGAGTCACTCAAAATAGGGTCTAACGCTCACTTTTCAGCCGCGACTTTTCCATACCGCAGATCCCCTTACGTCAATTGCGTATCCTGGCCTAGATTTGGAGTTTGGCGTTAGCAGTGAAAACCAGCGTTAGAGGCTCCTAACGCTGGTTTTAGGCTATCTCCGGTATTTGGAGTCACTCAAAATAGGGTCTAACGCTCACTTTTCAGCCGCAACTTTTCCATACCGCAGATCCCCTTACGTCAATTGCGTATCCTATCTTTTCAATGGGATCTTTCTAACTCCGGTATTTAGAGTCGTGTCTGAAGTGAGCGTTAGACATCTAACGACAAGACTCCAGCCGCAGGAAAAAAGTCAGTAGTTAAGAGCTTTCTGGGCTAACGCCGGATCGAATCAGCCAATCGGATTGAACTTGATTCTGATTGGCTGATTCCATCAGCCAATCAGAATATTCCTACCTTAATTCCGATTGGCTGATAGAATCCTATCAGCCAATCGGAATTCGAGGGACGCCATCTTGGATGACGTCCCTTAAAGGAACCGTCATTCGGCTAGTAGGCGTCGGGAGAAGAGGATGTTCCGCGTCGGAGGTCTGCAAGATGGATCCGGAAGAAAGAAGATTGAAGATGCCGTTGATAGAAGACTTCATCCTGATCATGGACCTCTTCAGCTCCCACTTGGATGAAGACTTCATCCGGATCATGGACCTCTTCAGCTCCCGCTTGGATGAAGACTTCAGCCGGATCATGGACCTCTTCAGCCCCCCGCTTGGGCTTGGATCAGGACATCGGAGGAGCTCTTCAGGACGGATCGGTGAACCTGGTAGGGTGAAGACAAGGTAGGAAGATCTTCAGGGGCTTAGTGTTAGGTTTATTTAAGGGGGTTTGGGTTAGATTAGGGGTATGTGGGTGGTGGGTTGTAATGTTGGGGGGGGTATTGTATGTTTTTTTTTTACAGGCAAAAGAGCTGAATTTCTTGGGGCATGCCCCGCAAAGGGCCCTGTTCAGGGCTGGTAAGGTAAAAGAGCTTTGAAATGTAGTAATTTAGAATAGGGTAGGGCATTTTGTTATTTTGGGGGTCTTTGTTATTTTATTAGGGGGCTTAGAGTAGGTGTAATTAGTTTAAAATTGTTGTAATATTTTTCTTATGTTTGTAAATATTTTTTTATTTTTTGTAACTTAGTTCTTTTTTATTTTTTGTACTTTAGATAGTTTATTTCATTGTAGTTATTTGTAGGAATTGTATATAATTTATTTATTGATAGTGTAGTGTTAGGTTTAATTGTAGGTAATTGTAGGTATTTTATTTAATTAATTTAATGATAGTATAGTGTTAGGTTTAATTGTAACTTAGGTTAGGATTTATTTTACAGGTAATTTTGTTATTATTTTAAACTAGGTAACTATTAAATAGTTCTTAACTATTTAATAGCTATTGTACCTGGTTAAAATAATTACAAAGTTGCCTGTAAAATAAATATTAATCCTAAAATAGCTACAATGTAATTATAATTTATATTGTAGCTATATTAGGATTTATTTTACAGGTAAGTATTTAGCTTTAAATAGGAATCATTTATTTAATAAGAGTTAATTAATTTCGTTAGATTAAAATTATATTTCATTTAGGGGGGTGTTAGTGTTAGGGTTAGACTTAGCTTTAGGGGTTAATACATTTATTATAGTAGCGGTGAGCTCCGGTCGGCAGATTAGGGGTTAATGTTTGAAGTTAGGTGTCGGCGATGTTAGGGAGGGCAGATTAGGGGTTAATACTATTTATTATAGGGTTAGTGATGCGGATTAGGGGTTATTAACTTTATTATAGTATCGCTCAGGTCCGCTCGGCAGATTAGGGGTTAATAAGTGTAGGCAGGTGGAGGCGACGTTGAGGGGGGCAGATTAGGGGTTAATAAATATAATATAGGGGTCAGCGGTGTTAGGGGCAGCAGATTAGGGGTACATAAGGATAATGTAAGTAGCGGTGGTTTACGGAGCGGCAGATTAGGGGTTAAAAATAATATGCAGGGGTCAGCGATAGCGGGGGCGGCAAATTAGGGGTTAATAAGTGTAAGGCTAGGGGTGTTTAGACTCGGGGTACATGTAAGGGTGTTAGGTGCAGACATAGGAAGTGTTTCCCCATAGCAAATAATGGGGCTGCGTTAGGAGCTGAACGCGGCTTTTTTGCAGGTGTTAGGTTTTTTTTCAGCTCAAACAGCCCCATTGTTTCCTATGGGGGAATCGTGCACGAGCACGTTTTTGAGGCTGGCCGCTTGCGTAAGCAACTCTGGTATCGAGAGTTGAAGCTGCGTTAAAAATGCTCTACGCTCCTTTTTTGGAGCCTAACGCAGCCTTTTTGTGGACTCTCAATACCAGAGTTATTTTTATGGTGCGGCCAGAAAAAAGCCGGCGTTAGCTACGCGGGTCCTTACCGACAAAACTCTAAATCTAGGCCTAAGTAAATATATGAACCACCGAAAAATAAATGTAAACCACGTCTTCCAAGAATTGATCCCCCCCCCCCAAAAACATAAAATAGACACACAAAAAATATATACATAACCATAAATAATAAATAAATCGCTCTATCCCTCTATACCATTACTCATTTTAACACAGTCTTCAAATTATTATGTTACTGATTAAGCGGGTATCCAGGAAAGAGGAACGTGCACGATTTCCCCATAGACATCAATGGGGAGTGCCAGCTAAAAAAAAGCCTAAAACCTGCAATAAAGGAGCATAAAGCTCCGTAACGCAGCCCCATTGATTCCTCTGGGGAAAGAAAATTTATGTTTAAACCTAACACCCTAACATAAACCCCGTGTTTAAACACCCCTAATCTGCCACCCTAACATCGCCGCCACCTACATTACAGTTATTAACCCCTAATCTGCTGCCCCCAATGTCACCAACGCCACTATACTAAGTTATTAACCCCTAAACCTCTGACCTCCCACATCACTAACACTAAATAAATATATTAACCACTAACCCTAAGTCTAACCCAACACCCCTGTAAGTGTGCAAAAGTTTAGTTCAAAGATTCTCAGGAACAAAACAGTTACCACTAGGTTTCTCAGGAGGTGCATTGGTTTGTGCAGCCAGGATCTCCTCCCCCAAGGAAGAAGTCAAATTAGTACGTATGGTAGCCAAAATATGGTCAGGAGGTATAACTGGAGTAGGTATAGACTCCTCCTTGGACAGAGGTGAAAATTGTAGAGAGAGGGCATCAGCCCTAACATTCTTACTACCAGGCAGGTAGGAGACCACATAATTATTATTATTATTCTTTATTTATAAAGCGCCGACAGATTCTGCAGTGCTGCCCATGGGTACAAGGATAACGGTACAGTGGAGAAACAATACGATAAGACACAAAATTTTACAGACAAATACAGGGGGAATTGAGGGCCCTATCCTCGTGGGAACTTACAATCTAAACGGGTAGGAGGATTGGAAACAGGTGGTGGGGACTGCAGAGGTGAGAATGATATTAGTGAGGAGATAGAGGGCAACTGTTAGTTAAGTGAAGTTAGTTTGTTCATAAGTTGGGTGATAAGCTTCCCTGAACAGAAAGGTCTTTTGGGAACGTTTAAAGGAGGAGAGGTTACGGGCAAGTCTGACATTTCGAGGAAGTGCGTTCCAGAGGGTTGGTGCCACTCGAGAGAAGTCCTGTAGTCTAGAATGAGAGGAGGTGATGGTAGAGGATGCAAGAAGCAGGTCATTGTTGGATCTTAGGGGACGGGCAGGAGTATATTTGTTGATGAGTGAGGACAGGTAGGGTGGGGCAGCATTGGTGAGGGCTTTGTAGGTCAGGGTGAGAATTTTGAATTTAACTTTGTGAATGGGGTGCACGTGAAGGGACTAACAGAGAGGTGCAGCAGAAACAGAGCGTCGAGAGAGGTGGATTAGCCTGGCAGATGCATTTAGGATGGATTGGAGGGGAGAGAGGTGGGAGAGAGGGAGGCAAGTTAGTAAGTTGTTACAGTAGTCAAGTCGGGAAATTACCAGGGAGTGGATGAGCTGTTTGGTAGTTTCAGCACTTAGAAACTGACAAATTTTGGAGATATTGCGTAGGTAGTTGCGGCAGGATGAAGAGAGCAGTTGGATGTGGGGAATGAAGGACAGATTTGAGTCAAGCATGACTCCGAGGCAGCAGACTTGGGGTGATGGGGAGATAGTGGTGCCGCCAACAGTGATAGAAAAATTAGAGACTGGAGTGGAGCTAGAGGGGGGAATTAAAAGTAGTTCGGTCTTGGACATATTTATTTTTAGGTGGTGTGAGGCCATCCAGGAGGAAATGCCAGATAAGCAGTCGCTGATGTGAGAGTTGACAGAAGGAGAGAGTGCAGGGGTGGAAAGGTAGATCTGGGTATCATCAGCATAGAGGTGATAGCTGAAGCCATAGCTGTTGATAAGTTTACCCAGTGAAGAAGTGTAAACAGAGAGGAGTAGAGGACCCAGGACAGAGCCTTGAGGTACTCCAACAGATAGGGGCAATAGAGAAGAGGAGTCAACAGCAAAAGAGACGGAGAAGGATCTGTTAGAGAGATAAGAGTGAATCCAGGAGAGGGCAGTGTCACAGAGACCAAGAGAACTGAGAGACCATAGGAGAAGGGGATGGTCAACAGTGTCAAAGGCAGCAGATAGGTAAAGTAAGATGAGTATAGAGTAGTAGCCTTTGTTTTTAGCAGAAAGGAGATCGTTAGTAACCTTAGTGAGGGTGGTTTCAGTTGAGTGTTGGGGATGAAAGCCAGATTGCAGGGGGTCGAGCAATGAGTTGGAGGACAGGAAGTGGGTTAGGCGATTGAAAACTAGTTTTTCAGCTAGTGGGAGCAGTGATATGGGCAGTAGTTTGCAGGGGAGTTAGAGTCGAGGGAGGGGTTTTTGAGGATTGGGGTGACCTTCGCATGTTTGAAGAAGGCAGGGAATGAGCCGGTAGAAAGGGATAGGTTAAATATGTGATTAAGAGCCGGAGTGAGGGTGGTAGACAGAGGAGGAATTAGATGATAAGGAATAGGGTCAAATGGGCTGGGAGGAGGGTGCAGAGAGTGGCAGAGGGGGTGTCTGGGAGCGGAGTTGGGAGATTGCAGGTTTGTGTTGGGATGTTTCCTCGGATTTCAAGTGTTTTATTGAGAAAATTGTCAGCAAGGTCTTGAGCACTGAATGCAGATGAGGGGGGTGGTGCAGGTGGATGGAGGAGAAAATAGTCTTTTAGGGTTTGAGGAGTGAGTGGATATAAGAGAAGAGAAGTAGGTTTGCTTAGCTAATCGAAGGGCAGAGGTGTAAGAGTAGAGAATGAACTTCTAGTGCATGAAATCAGGTTCAGAGCGACACAAAACCGAAACAAAAATAGCGCCCATCTGGCCTGTCAGGCAACAAATGTTTTGCTTCAGATAGATATGTTAAATTCTTGTGGTCAGTAAAAATGAGCACTGGCACGCTAGTACCCTCTAGCAGATGCCTCCATTCCTTGAGTGCCAAAATTATGGCCAGTAATTTCCTGTCGCCAATTACATAATTGCACTCCGCTGGAGGCAATTTCTTAGAGAAGAAACCACATGGATGCAAGGAACCATCAGGCGTAGGACGTTGAGACAAGAGGGCACCTTCTCCAGTCTCAGACGCATCGACCTCTAGAACGAAAGGCAGGACAGGGTTAGGTTGAGCCAGAACTAGAGTGGCAGCAAAAGCAGTCTTAAGACTATCAAAGGTCTTAATGGCAGTAGGTGACCAATGGAGTGGATCATTCTCTTTACAGGTCAAGTCTGTGATAGGTTTGACCAAGGAAGAAAAGTTTTTAATAAACTTTCTATAGTAATTGGCAAACCCCAAAAAACTTTGAATAGACCGAAGACCAACTGGGCGAGGCTACTGCAGAACTGCAAATAACTTGTCAGGATCCATGGAAAACCCTGCAACAGAGATAACATAACCTAGGAAGGTTACTTGAGTCTGATGGAACTCACATTTCTCGAGTTTACAGAACAGGCCGTTCTCATGTAGTCTCTGAAGAACCCGTGTAACATCAGAATGATGAGCCTCAAGTGTGGGTGAGTGTATGAGGATGTCGTCTAAGTACACCACAACACACTGTTGCAACATATCTCGTAGGACATCATTAATAAATTCCTGGAAAACAGCAGGAGCATTACATAGGCCAAAGGGCATTACAAGATACTCATAATGACTGCTCCTGGTGTTAAATGCTGTTTTCCATTTGTGGCACACCTTGATCCTAACAAGATTGTACGCTCCTCTCAAATCAAGTATAATAAAGACCGTAGCTCCCTTGAGGCGGTCAAAGAATTCTGTAATGAGCAGTTTAGGGTAAGCATTCTTAATGGTAAGACAATTAAGACCCCTATAATCGATGCATAGTCTTAACTCGCCACCCTTTTTCTTCACAAAGAAGAAGCCAGCCCCTGCAGGAGAGCAGGATTTGTGGATGATCCCCCGTGACAGAGCATCAGCAACATACTCCTACATAGCACAATTCTCCGCAACAGACAGAGGGTGAACATGGCCCTGAGGAGGAATGGCTCCGGGTTGCAGGTCTATGGCACAATCATAAGACCGGTGAGGAGGCAACGTACCGGCACGCACCTTGTCAAAAACATCTAGGAACTCTCGGTACTCCTCTGGCAATTGAGATACCGAAAAAGTGCACAAGACTTTAACTGGTTACCGAAGACAAGCATAAATACATTGCGGAGACCACGACAACATTTTGGACCTGCGCCAGTCGAGACTGGGATTGTGCTTTTGGAGCCAGGGATAACCCAGAACAACCGGAAAATGCAGAGAGTTTATCACCTAGAACTGGAGGGTTTCACAATGGAGAGTCCCAACAGCCATGGATAATGGAGCAGTTTCGTGAGTAACGAGTGCGGGCTGAAGGGGTCTGCCATCAATGGCCTCAATAGCAAGCGGAATGGACCGAGGCAAAACAGGAATGGAGAGCTTTGATACAAAAGCACTGTCAATGAAATAACATGCAGCACCAGAGTCAACAAGAGCCTAGGTGACTATGGAGGAGTCCACCCAGGAAAGGACAACCGTGACCAAAGGTTTCTCCTTTAGCGGTTCCGGGGACGAGGATAAACCACCCAAGGTCTGCCCCCGACAGGACCTTAGGTGTGAGTGTTTCCCGGCCGTGTAGGACAAGACTTCAAAAGGTGGCCCTGTAACAATATAGGCAGAGCCCCTCCCTCCTCCTAAAGGCCCTCTCCGCCGTGGAGAGATGCGTGAATCCCAACTGTATCGGCTCAGCAGTACCTGGTGATTCGGGACCAGGAGGCATGGGAGGAGAGGGAGGCATGGGTGGGAAAAGACACGTAGGAAACAATGGAAAAGGAGGCTTCTGCGAAAGAGGGCCTCTCTCTGAGTCTGATGTCAATTAGGATAAAAAAAAGACACCAATGCCTCGAGATCCTCTGGTAAATCTCTGGCAGCAACTTCGTCTTTAATCGCATCAGAGAGCCCATGAAAGAAGGAGGCAACAATGGCTTCATTGTTCAAACCTACCTCTGCGGCAAGCGTACGGCACTCAATGGCATACTGAGCAACAGATCTTGTACCTTGCTGAATGGACATGAGTCGTTTAGCAGCAGAGGAGGAGCGAGACGGAACATCAAATACCCTTCTAAAGGAGGCCACAAATTCAGGGTAATTTGAAATCACAGGTTTGTAAGTCTACCACAAGGGATTAGCCCAGGCAAGAGCTGTTTCAGAGAGTAACAAGATGAGAAATCCCACCTTAGCTCTGTCAGAGGGAAACACCTGAGGTAACATCTCAAAGTAAATGCCTGGTTCAAAAACACTCTGCACCAATTGGGATCGCCTCCATATCGCTGAGGTAGAGGTGCAGGACTAGGTGCAGCAGGGGAAACAGGAGCAGCCATAACTTGTGGGACACTTTGGTCCAAATGTGCAGTGCGAGTCAGCAGGGTTTGCAGGGCTAGTGCAAATTGATCCAAGCGGTGATCCTGTTCAACCATCCTGGAAATTATGGCAGGTAAAGGTGGATTATTAGCACTATCAGGATTCATGGCCCTTGCGCAATCAGGATGCCAGGAATCAGACTGAGACAAGAAGTGCAAAAATAATTACACCTTTATTAATAGCAAAAAATAATAAAAAGTCCACAAGTCAAAACAACAAGCCAGGAATCAAAATCATAGCTGGTAGTCAGACGAGCCGAATCAGGAGCCAAAGCGAATAGTCAGACAAGCCGAGTCAGGAGCCAAAGCGAGTAGTTAGACAAATCTTAATCAGGAACAAGGAGAACAGCAGAGTCAGGAACAAGCCAGGGACCAGTAATCAGTAGGGACATCAGACAGCCAGGTAATACACAGGAGCTCTCACAAATAGTTCTGTGACAATGCAAGGGCAAAGCATACTGAACAGAGGCCCTTTAAATAATAAGTGATGATATCACAATTCTGAGACTGCATTCTGTCTCACACGGATGATGTACACTAGTCTGGCCATAAAAGGAAGTGCAGGAAATGAGCAGCATCACACAGTATGCACCAGAGTCAGCAAGAGAGGTGAGTAAAATGGCTGCCAGCAGCACATGGCAAACAAAACAGGGAAAAAACCCTGACAGGGGAAATGCCCCGCAAAAGACCCTTTTAAGGGTTATTGGCAGTTTAGTTTAGGCTAGGGTTTTTTTATTTTGAGGGGGCTTTTTTATTTTGATAGGGCTATTAGATTAGGTGTAATTAGTTAAAATAATTGATAATTTATTTTTTATTTTGTGAAAGTTAGTATTTTTTTTTTTTTGTAATTTAGTTAATTGTATTTAATTAATGTAATTGATTTAATTTTAGTGTAATGTTAGGTGTTAGTGTAACTCAGGTTAGGATTTATTTTACAGGTAAATTTGTATTTATTTTAACTAGATAGTTAGTAAATAGTTAATAACTATTTACTAACTAGTCTACCTAGTTAAAATAAATACAATCGTAGCTGTGAAATAAAAATAGAACCTAAGATAGGTACAATGTAAGTATTAGTTATATTGTAGCTAGCTTAGGGTTTATTTTACAAGTAAGTATTTAGTTTTAAATAGGAATTATTTAGTTAATGATAGTAATTTTTATTTAGATTTATATTAATTATATTAAAGTTAGGGGTGTTAGGGTTAGACTTAGGGTTAGGTTTAGGGGTTAATAACTTTAGTATAGTGGCGACGGTGACGTTGGGGGCAGCAGATTAGGGGTTAATAATATTTAACTAGTGTTTGCGATGCAGGAGTGCGGCGGTTTAGGGGTTAATATGTTTATTATAGTGCTGGAGATGCGGGAGGGCCTCAGTTTAGGGGTTAATAGGTAGTTTATGGGTGTTAGTGTACTTTTTAACACATTAGTTATGAGTTTTATGCTACAGCTTTGTAGCGCAAAACCCATAACTACTGACTTTAGATCTTGTCGGTATAGGCTGTACCGCTCACTTTTTGGCCTCCCAGGCAAAACTCGTAATACCCGGCGCTATGGAAGTCCCATTAAAAAAGGACTTTTTGAAAGGTGTGGTAGTTACGTTGCGTTACCGCCAAAAAAGTGTGCGGTACACCTATACCTACAAGACTCGTAATAGCAGCTGTAGTGAAAAAGCAGCGTTATGAGCCATAGCGCAAAACTCGTAATCTAGCCGGGAGCTAATAACTGTTTTTGAATCACCAATGTTTGAGCTTTGATCAATGGTAACCATTTGTCCAAAAATTCCTGGGTCTTATTATCATTTAATAAATTAATATTCTGAGTCTCAAACGTAATATGTTTTAGGAGGGTACTTATAAAACTAGTAAAACTGGGTGAAGAAGTATCCTTACACTTCTTCAATATCATGTACCGCATTATCATTATCATTGTACAATAGCTATGGTAGTAGTTCGGCCTAATAATTCCCGAATCCATCAGAAAAAAATATATATCTACCATTAACCTTAAAATGATCCAAAAAAAGTTTGTTGTACTAAAAATTTAATTTGGACCATAATTGTGATAATTTTGGACATTTCCAGAATATATATAGAATATCTGCTTTATCTAGATGGCATTTAGAACAGTAAAAATCATTATTTGGAAAGAATTTTGCCAATTTAGAGGGAGAGAAATAGACATTGTGAATCAGTTTGACATGTGATTCTTTCCAACCAATGGGAATTGTAAGTTTTTGTATTAACATAAAACTGTGTCTAATAATAATAGAGTCCACTTCTGGAAAATGCAATACCCAGAAAGCTTGAATTTTATTTAGATATTACTGACCCTGTTTAGAAAGCAAAATATCATAAAATAACGATATAGAACATTTGCCTATGGAAAATTTCCTGATAGATAGATTGATCTCGGACCATCGACACAGTAGCTCAATTCTCAAACTTTTAGAATTAATAAAATGATGTATCTGAAAATATGCTAACAGATCATTCCTAGATATTTGGAACCTACGAATAAGGTTATTAAAGGACAGTAAATGTCCGGTAGGAGAGAACAATTGATGCAGATATATCAACCCCTTTTGGGACCATGATTTAAAAACTGCTTGTTGGATTCCTGGTATAAATTCTGGATTCCCACATATTGGAAGAAGCGAAGAGCATTTAAAATATATTCCCAGGTTGGAACAAATCTTCTGCCATGCAATGATAACATTCTTAAAAGTTATTAAATTTGTTAGAATACTAGAGAGATTCCCTATTGAACGATGCAAAATCGCCTTGAGGGAAAATGGTTAAATTATTTCTGTTTCAAGTTCATTAGAGATGAACTTACTAAGATTTGTTAGCCAGTCCATAGAGGTCCTGGCTAACGTTACAAGATTGCACAGTTTTATATCTGGAAACGCCAGTCCAGCATTCTCTTTTTTTGAGTGAGTTTTGCTATTGATATGCAGGCTTTTTGCTTTTTCCATAAAAATTGTGAACAAATCAAATAGAATGTATTTATTTGCTGTTTAAAAACAAAAAGTAAATTCTGTAACAAATACAGTATTTGTTGAAATATAATTGTTTTAATCAAGGTGATTCTGGCTGACAAAGAAATGGGAAGATCCATCCAGTTTTTAAGATCTGAGATAGATTTACTAAAAACCTGCGGAAAATTCATCTCATACCAAAATTTTGGATTCTTGTGAAGTTGTATCCCCAAATATTTTATATAATCTGTTGTTTTAAAAGGATGATATAAATAGCTAT
Organism: Bombina bombina; assembly: GCF_027579735.1. Classification (NCBI taxonomy): domain Eukaryota; kingdom Metazoa; phylum Chordata; class Amphibia; order Anura; family Bombinatoridae; genus Bombina; species Bombina bombina. Next base: position 161,763,266 of record NC_069505.1, on the reverse strand, counting down.
CTGGCTTCTTCATAATCCATATCAATTTACTTTTTCCCAGATTGATCTTATAGCCTGAAATCGAGCTAAAGATAGAGTGAGCATGTCTAATAATAAAGGTATAGATTTTTTTTAGTTTTCCAAGAAAACCAGTTAATCGTCAGCATACAATAATATTTTAATCTTTTCAGTACCAAATTTCAGCCCTATCAATTCAGACCAAAGCCATATAGTGAGGGATTCTGTAGATGTATTGAACAATAACAGGGAAAGGGGACATCCTTGACGAGTCTCACAACCTAATAAAATTCTAGCTGAGGGGTTACCATTAATCAATAGATAGGAATAGGAATTTGTATATAGTTTCTGAATAAAATCTTCAAAACTGCCAGTGAATTCAAACTGGAGTAATGAATCTAGCAGGTGATTCCAAGAAATGGAGTCAAAAGCTTTCTCTGCGTCTAATGACAATGTCAAACATTTTCTTTTTATTGGATTTTTTTAGGTAATTGTTGAGGGATTGTATTCCAAAAATAATCCAAAATGACTTCCACTTTACGCAAGTTTAAAGACATATTCCTTCCCTGTATGATGCCCGTTTGATCAGGATGTATTATTTTATATAGATATTTGTTTAACCTGTTCGCTAAGATAGACGTGAGGATTTTATAATCAGCGTTTAAAACAGAGATCAGCCTATAGGAAGCTGGCTCTTCAGCATCCTTGCCTTTTTTTTGGATGAGAGTAATATTAGCTGGGAAAAGTATTAGTAATATAATACAAATTAAAGAGTTTAGTAAGTGTATACTTAATATCTTCTACTAAAATTTTATAAAATTCTGCCGGAAGCCAATCTGGGCCCCTCTGCCTTATTCAGTTTAGATTCACCGATAGCCTCACATATCTCATCTACTGAGAATGGTTTATTGATCAATTCAAGATCATTTCCTGAAACCTTGGGAGGTGAAATTTTGGACCAGAAGTTTGTTCTATTAGATAGATCTTCATCAACTTTTTTATATAAATTTTGATAAAATTTTAAAAAATACCTCCCTGATATTTTCATTCTCAGTATATCTATAACCCCCTTCCTTAATTGCTGCTATATAGTTTTTACATTTCCTATTCTTAGTTATTTTTGCTAAATATTTAGCTGAGCATCCAATATACCCCTTATATCGATTGTTTTGCTTTAGAAATAACTCCCATTCGGTTCTAGCGTGACAGTATTTATTCCAGTTAAACTAAGTATTAAAGTATTAAATTTAGTATTCTCTAACATAAAATGTGGAAATGTAAAAAAATTATTTACGCGCTTTTTAGCTTTTATCAATTGAAATTTAGTGGAAATTATTGCGTGATCCGAGACCAATATGAATTTTAGGTTCTGAATCTAATAAAATGAGCTGCTCTGAAACAAGAATATAATCAATTCTGGAGAATGAACGATGGGTCTTAGAGACAAATGTATATTCATTGCTTTCTGAGTTTTTAATTCTCCAGATAGCATTGTTTTAAGGCCGTACAGAGTTTTTTAAAATACTGGGCAATTTTTTCATTCTTAACCTTCTCTTTGGTTGAGGATCTGTCTAATTTAGGAAATAGTGTCATGTTGAAATCGCCAGCAAGAATTAGTTTTTCATTAGCAATTGGGTATAATTTACTTTTAATTGTGTCCCAAAACTGTGGAGAAAACACTTTTGACCCATATATATTACCTATCATATATTGTGTACCACCAATTATTAAATAAACAAATATATACCTACTATTCGGATCACGCTCTGCTTTTAAAACTTGATATTCTATTTTTTTGTGTATTAAAATTGCAACACCACAGCTCCTTTTAGTGGAAGATGTGGCCAATACTTCCCCCACCCATTGAGTTTTTAACTTGCTTAATTCACTCTCTTTAAGATGCGTTTCCTGAATCATGGCAATGTCGGGGGAGTGTCTACCCAGCTGGGCTATTATTTGCTTGCGTTTTATTGGGGAAGAAATTCCCCCGACATTCCATGACAGGATATTCAACTGTGTATAGTACCCATTTAAAGATACTATATGTAAATGATGCATAGAGAAATGGAGCAAAAAAAAAACACAAAAAAAAAAACACACCGCACATAACACAAAACAAAAACTCCTAACATACTTCTACCGAGTGAATATCCTATATTTACTGGCCTTTGGTCACTCAGGTAACAAACAAGTACACATTTTCTCCTGTTAAGTGTAGTCAGTCCACAGGTCATCCATTACTTATGGAATATATCTCTTCCTAACAGGAAACTGCAAGAGAATTACCCAGCAGAGCTGCTATATAGCTCCTCCCCTCACATATCATACTCAGTCATTCTCTTGCAGCCTAACTAAAAAGGAAGCTGTGAGAGATCTGTGGTGTTTTTTTAACTTAGTTTATTTCTACAATCAAAAGTTTGTCATTTTAAATGGCACCGGAGTGTGCTGTTTATTCTCAGGCAGCATTAGAAGAAGAATCTGCCTGGGTTTTTCTATGGTCTTAGCAGACGTAACTAAGATCCACTGGCTGTTTCTCATCTGAGGAGTGAGGTAACTTCAGAGAAGGGGAATAGCATGCAGGGCCCCCCTGCAACAAATGAGGTATGTGCAGTAATTTATTTTCTGAGGAATGGAATTGACTGAGAAAATACTGCTGATACCATTGTAAAGTAAGTTCAGCCTTAAATGCAGTGATAGCGACTGGTATCAGGCTGATGTGTGTGTGTGTACACTGAATGTATTTTTCTAAGGAATGGAATTGACTGTTAATACTGAAATAATGTATGAGCCTTAAAGGGACATTATACACTCATTTTTTTAACATAGATATTGACGGCAGATAAGAGCCATAGGCCCAGCAAGTCTGCCCCACCTTACCTAACAGTATAAACGTATCTAGTTCGTAGGATAGCCCTATGCTTTGCATAAATGTTTTGTAGATAATCTATTTATATAGCCCATAAAGTTTTTTTTTTTAAATTAATGTATAGTTTTGCTTATTTTTAAATAACATTGCTCTGATTTTCAGACTCCTAACCAAGCCCCAAAGTTTTATGTGAATACGCTCGACTACCTACTCCAGCTTGCTCCTGTTTGTGTAAAGGGTCTTTTCATATGCAAAAGAAGGGGGAGGGGGGGAGTGTCTTATTTCCCCACTTGCAGTGGGCTTTCCAGCTACCTTTTCAACAGAGGTAAACTGACAGCTTCTAAGTAAGTTTTTAAACAGTTTTATACTGAATTTTTATATCAGTATCTGTGCATATTATTCTTTATAGTAGTGTCTATTACATGCAGTTATATGAAAATGAGTGTATACTGTCCCTTTAACTGCAGTAAAAACGACTGGTAGCAGGCTTATTAATAATAATACATAACTTTCAAATGTATGTTTAAAACGTTTACTGGCTTGTTAATCGTTTTTGTGAGGTACTTGGTGATAAAACTTATTAGGGCATGATTTTTACCACATGGCCATTTTTGTTTTCTGCATAGAAACAGTTTCTGAGCTTCCCCACTGTTGTAATATGAGTGGGAGGGGCCTACTTTAGCGCTTTTTTGCGCAGTAAAAATTCAGTCACAATCTGTCTACTTCATCCTCCATGATCCAGATCATCTCTAGAGAGCTCAGGGGTCTTCAAAATCCATTTTGAGGGAGGTAATCAGGCACAGCAGTCCTGTGACAGTGTATTTGACTGTGAGAAAAACGTTAATTATATAATTGTTATCCGTTTTTGGGTACTAAGGGGTTAATCATCCATTTGCTGGTGGGTGCAATCCTTTGCTAACTTAATACATTTACTCTGAAAATTTGGTTGCTATAACTATTTTGGTCATTGTTATTTCAACTGTGTCAGTTTTTCTGTGCTTCTTTTTTTTTTTTTTTTTAATAATATTTTTATTGAGGCAATTAACAGATACAGCAGTCACAACATGAGGGATAACATCTCCAAAACAACAGTGCAAGTCCAAAGACGTATACAATAATATATCAGTAAGTGGGGTGTTTCTAGGCAGAGTGTCACCCTCCCTCCATGCCTCTAGTTTTAATGGTTACGGTGCTAGCATCTTCCATGAAATAAAGATCCTCTCATGGGATCAGAAAACTAGGCCTAACTGAAGACATGTCTCAGACAACTTAGACTAATCTTAATAGTACATTGCATAAGTATTTTAGGCATGTTTATAAAGCTAATAGCAAACTCATAAAATATATAATTATTCAAAACTGAGTGATAAAGAAGAAGGGAAACAAACTTCAGGAAGTGCTTCACAGAAAAATCTAGGTGGTAATATATGAAGGAATACCCCTGTTCACATCCATATAAATGGCATAACATCAAAACGACAAATAATGGAATAGTACAGTAGCTATATAAAGGAGAAAATAATTCCACATGTAATTAGCCATACATACCAGGGTAATAATTCAAATTTATCTGTGTTTCCCTTCGTTAACTTTTGTGCTTGAGCGTCATGCCCGCAGGCCTGACACAAACAGTAAATGTTGATGCAAGCTAACAGTTGTACTTTAATTATAAGGGTAAGCAGTCAGGAAAAATTAAAACACAGAAGGATAAACATAGGAATTCTTTCTTTAGTAAAATCCCGAGAGCCTTACTGACGCTCCTATAGAGACAAACTAGATCTAGGCTCTACGGACAGGGCAGAGACTACCTAACTCTGCCAAAAGGGGGGTTACATAGGATAAGCTATTAATCCCTAGCCCCATAAATGAGGGGGGGGGGGAGTCTTCAGCATGTAGGGAGGAGTCTCTTCTCCAAGTTGTGTGTGAGTAGAAGCCCTAAAGCTCGACACAACAATGACTTTTGAGGGTGCCAGTCTTAGTATAAACCTGTTCTCAAAATAAATTAGGTGGTATGACCTAGCCAACTATGAACAAATACAGACTGGACACACTCTACAATGATCTGTTTAAAATAGTCAATTGCCAGTTTGTTTGCACTAGTTAATAATAACACTTGTGTATACTTTACATTCTGTGTGCAGCCTATTGGAACCTTGCGGCAAGCATAATTTAACAGGTGCTTCCTAAAGGCTAAATATTACTCGAGATTATGACTTACTGACCACCGTCACCAACGAGGCACTGTTAATGTCTTAAACTGAGGCATCCTGTACTGAGAACATACAATCTTACAAGGTAGAGAGGCATAATAGTAGCATGAGAGAAACTGGGTAGCCTTGTAACATTGGTGAGATATAGCAGAGACCCGTAGCTATATATACATAGGGTGACTTCCCTCTGTACAATACAGTATACCTCTGTTTCATAGGAAGTTAGGTGTATAACCAGACACATGGGAAGGGGAGCAATCAACCAGCCACAATCATCCCAGCAATCCGGTCAGCATATAACAGAGTCATTGTATGCATAGTCACACTGCTGAACACAAAAAAAAAGGTTAGCGCAAAACACATTTAACTATAAGGAGAAAAACTTGTTCATGGCAGCGTCCTCATTACAAGACAGTTCACACAGTAGGCTTGGGAGAACAGTAGATCCTCATAAATAGGCAAACAGAGAGAAAAGGGGAAAGTTATAGGTTCAAAGTCCACATATCTTCAGGCCATATTTTTCACGTATATAGCGCCCATAAGTCTAATAAAGGAGACTCTCATGAAAGCTATGTCCTGACTCATTAGGGCGCGGGTGTTACGGGTCAAAAGGATGTGCTGGGCCTGGCCTGTCGGCTTCCCCTGTCGCACTTGAGATATCAGCCAACTCCAACTTTGAGACAATTGTCAGATCGCCGAATGGAAGGGACTTTTGTGCAGTGCGGCTCCGGGCCCTCAAGCATGAGGAATTCCAAATGTGAGGTAAGTAAAACCCCCCATGGGTAGACAACGGCTGTCTCGACCATCGCACACCTTACAGCAGGAGCCTCTCTACTCACGTGAACGATTTCCTTGGGTGTCTGCGGGCTATGTTCACACTCAGCAGGTGAGTTCACTGTACCGCCGGAGTCGTCATTCCCGGGCTCGGTCCGCTCTTCCTTGGGTAGAACAGGCTCCCAGGGAGAATCACCCGCCGCCAGCCGCATGGTGTCAAGCTGCGTGCAGCAAACTGTCACTCCCGCCTCATCAAGTTTCTTTAGCTTGTTTGTAAAGCTCTCCGCTTCTACCGCTGCAATTAGACAGTCGAATCTATTGAGTATTAGTTGCTCATACTCCAGAAGCAGGGCTTGGATTTCAGTAAGCGTGCAAACCTCCATTTCAGAAGCGATAAGGTCCATGCGGGAAGGTGCTTCACCCTTTTTTTTTATATTTTTTTATTTTGAGCACGGCTGACGTGGGGTTCCCAATTGTATCTCAGTCCAGATTGTCATATAACATTCTTTTTATATGAGTTATAGTAGTTTTCCCCAGAAAAACTTAGATAATTAAGATGTAAAGCCAGGAGCTCCACTGACACACGTCTCACTGCCTCGGCTCTTGGCTCCGCCCCCCCCCCTTTTCTGTGCTTCTTAAAGGCACAGTAACGTTTTTTATATTGCTTGTAAATTAATTTTGAAAAGTATTTCCAAGTTTGCTAGTCTCATTGCTAGTTTGTTTAAACATGTCTGACTCAGATGAATCTCTTTGTTCACTATGTTTAAAGGCCAATGTGGAGCCCAATAGAAATTTGTGTACTAATTGCATTGATGCTACTTTAAATAAAAGTCAAGCTTTACATGTAAAGAAATTATCACCAGACGACGAGGGGGAAGTTATGCCGACTAACTCTCCTCACGTGTCAGTACCTTCGCCTCCCGCTCAGGAGGTGCGTGATTTTGTGGCGCCAAGTACATCAGGGAGGCCCTTAAAAATCACTTTGCAAGACATGGCTACTGTTATGACAGAAGTATTATCTAAGTTGCCAGAATTAAGAGGCAAGCGCGATAGCTCTGGGTTAAGGATAGAGCGCGCGGATGAGATGAGAGCCATGTCAGATACTGCGTCACAGTTTGCAGAACGTGAGGACGGAGAGCTTCATTCTGTGGGTGACGGATCTGATCCAGGGAGACTGGATTCAGAGATTTCCAATTTTAAATTTAAGCTAGAGAACCTCCGCACATTGCTAGGGGAGGTATTAGCGGCTCTGAATGATTGTAACACGGTTGCAATTCCAGAGAAATTATGTAGGTTGGATAGATACTATGCGGTACCGGTGTGTACTGACGTATTTCCTATACCAAAAAGGCTTACAGAGATTATTAGCAAGGAGTGGGATAGACCGGGTGTGCCTTTTACCCCTCCTCCCATATTTAGGAAAATGTTTCCTATTGACGCCACCACACGAGACTTATGGCAGACGGTCCCTAAGGTGGAGGGAGCAGTTTCTACTTTAGCTAAGCGTACCACTATCCCGGTGGAGGATAGTTGTGCCTTTTCAGATCCAATGGATAAAAAATTAGAGGGTTACCTTAAGAAAATGTTTGTTCAACAAGGTTTTATTTTACAGCCCCTCACATGCATTGCGCCTGTCACTGCTGCGGCAGCATTCTGGTTTGAGTCTCTGGAAGAGGCCATTCGCTCAGCTCCATTGGATGAAATAATCAACAAGCTTAAGACACTTAAGCTAGCTAACGCATTTGTTTCTGATGCCGTTGTGCATTTAACCAAACTTACGGCTAAGAACTCCGGATTCGCCATCCAAGCGCGCAGAGCGCTATGGCTTAAATCCTGGTCAGCTGACGTGACTTCTAAATCTAAATTGCTTAATATTCCTTTCAAAGGGCAGACCTTATTCGGGCCCGGCTTGAAAGAAATTATTGCTGACATTACGGGAGGTAAGGGCCATGCTCTACCTCAGGACAGGGCCAAATCAAAGGCCAAACAGTCTAATTTTCGTGCCTTTCGTAACTTCAAGGCAGGAGCAGCATCAACTTCCTCCGCTCCAAAACAGGAAGGAGCTGTTGCTCGTTACAGACAGGGCTGGAAAGTTAACCAGTCCCGGAACAGGGGCAAGCAGGCCAAGAAACCTGCTGCTGCCCCCAAAACAGCATGAAGAGAGGGCCCCCTATCCGGAAACGGATCTAGTGGGGGGGCAGACTTTCTCTCTTCACCCAGGCTTGGGCAAGAGATGTCCAGGATCCCTGGGCGTTGGAGATCATATCTCAGGGATATCTCCTGGACTTCAAAACTTCTCCTCCACGGGGGAGATTTCATCTTTCAAGGTTATCAGCAAACCAAATAAAGAAAGAGGCGTTTCTACGCTGTGTACAAGACCTCTTACTAATGGGGGTAATCCACCCAGTTCCGCGGACGGAACACGGGCAGGGATTCTATTCAAACCTATTTGTGGTTCCCAAGAAAGAGGGAACCTTCAGGCCAATCTTGGACTTAAAAATCCTGAACAAATTTCTAAGAGTCCCATCATTCAAAATGGAAACTATTCGAAGCATCCTTCCCATGATCCAAGAGGGTCAGTACATGACCACAGTGGATCTAAAGGATGCCTACCTTCACATACCTATTCACAAGGACCATTACCGGTATCTGAGATTTGCCTTCCTAGACAGGCATTACCAGTTTGTAGCTCTTCCCTTCGGATTAGCTACGGCTCCAAGAATCTTTACAAAAATTCTAGGATCACTTCTGGCGGTACTAAGACCACGAGGCATAGCGGTGACTCCGTACCTAGACGACATTCTGATACAAGCGTCATGTTTTCAAACTGCCAAATCTCATACAGAGATAGTTCTGGCATTTCTGAGGTCGCATGGGTGGAAGGTGAACGTGGAAGAGAGTTCTCTATTACCACTTACAAGAGTTCCATTTCTAGGGACTCTTATAGATTCTGTAGAGATGAAAATTTACCTGACAGAGGCCAGGTTATTAAAACTTCTAAATGCTTGCCGTGTCCTTCACTCCATTCCGCACCCGTCAGTAGCTCAGTGCATGGAAGTAATCGGCTTAATGGTAGCGGCAATGGACATAGTACCATTTGCGCGCCTGCATCTCAGACCGCTGCAATTGTGCATGCTAAGTCAGTGGAACGGGGATTACTCAGATTTGTCCCCCCTACTAAATCTGGATCAAGAGACCAGAGATTCTCTTCTATGGTGGCTTTCTCGGCCACATCTGTCCAAGGGGATGACCTTTCGCAGGCCAGATTGGACGATTGTAACAACAGACGCCAGCCTTCTAGGCTGGGGAGCAGTCTGGAATTCCCTGAAAGCTGGAGTTAAGAGCAATATTCAATGCTCTCCTAGCTTGGCCTCAGTTAGCAACTCTGAGGTTCATCAGATTTCAGTCGGACAACATCACGACTGTGGCTTACATCAACCATCAAGGGGGAACCAGAAGTTCCCTAGCGATGTTGGAAGTCTCAAAGATAATTCGCTGGGCAGAGTCTCATTCTTGCCACCTGTCAGCGATCTACATCCCAGGCGTGGAGAACTGGGAGGCGGATTTTCTAAGTCGCCAGACTTTTCATCCGGGGGAGTGGGAGCTTCATCCGGAGGTCTTTGCTCAACTGATTCGTCGTTGGGGCAAACCAGATCTGGATCTCATGGCATCTCGTCAGAACGCCAAGCTTCCTTGTTACGGATCCAGGTCCAGGGACCCGGGAGCGGTGCTGATAGATGCTCTGACAGCCCCTTCGGTCTTCAACATGGCTTATGTGTTTCCACCATTCCCGATGCTTCCTCGTTTGATTGCCAGGATCAAACAGGAGAGAGCTTCGGTGATTCTGATAGCGCCTGCGTGGCCACGCAGGACCTGGTATGCAGACCTAGTGGACATGTCGTCCTGTCCACCGTGGTCTCTGCCTCTGAGACAGGACCTTCTAATTCAGGGTCCTTTCAAACATCCAAATCTAATTTCTCTGAGGCTGACTGCATGGAGATTGAACGCTTGATTCTATCAAAGCGTGGCTTCTCGGAGTCGGTTATTGATACCTTAATACAGGCTAGGAAGCCTGTTACCAGAAAAATTTACCATAAGATATGGCGTAAATATTTACATTGGTGCGAATCCAAGAGTTACTCATGGAGTAAGGTTAGGATTCCTAGGATATTGTCCTTTCTACAAGAGGGTTTAGAAAAGGGCTTATCTACTAGTTCGTTAAAGGGACAGATTTCTGCTCTGTCTATTCTTCTACACAAACGTCTGGCTGAAGTTCCAGACGTTCAGGCTTTCTGTCAGGCTTTAACTAGGATTAAGCCTGTGTTTAAGTCTGTTGCTCCGCCGTGGAGCTTAAACTTAGTTCTTAATGTTCTTCAAGGCGTTCCATTTGAACCCCTTCATTCCATTGATATCAAGCTGTTATCTTGGAAAGTTCTGTTTTTGATGGCTATTTCCTCGGCTCGAAGAGTCTCTGAGTTATCTGCCTTACATTGTGATTCTCCTTATCTGATTTTTCATTCAGACATGGTAGTCCTGCGTACTAAACCTGGGTTCTTACCTAAGGTAGTTACTAACAGGAATATCAATCAAGAGATTGTTGTTCCATCTCTGTGTCCTAACCCTTCTTCAAAGAAGGAACGACTTTTGCATAATCTGGACGTAGTCCGTGCCCTGAAATTCTATTTGCAGGCAACTAAGGATTTTCGTCAAACTTCTTCCCTGTTTGTCGTTTACTCTGGACAGAGGAGAGGTCAAAAGGCTTCGGCTACCTCTCTCTCTTTTTGGCTTCGTAGCATAATACGCTTAGCCTATGAGACTGCTGGACAGCAGCCTCCTGAAAGGATTACAGCTCATTCTACTAGAGCTGTGGCTTCCACCTGGGCCTTTAAAAATGAGGCCTCTGTTGAACAGATTTGCAAGGCTGCGACTTGGTCTTCGCTTCACACTTTTTCAAAATTTTACAAATTTGACACTTTTGCTTCATCAGAGGCTATTTTTGGGAGAAAGGTACTTCAGGCAGTGGTTCCTTCTGTTTAATGTTCCTGCCTTGTCCCTCCCTTCATCCGTGTACTTTAGCTTTGGTATTGGTATTCCATAAGTAATGGATGACCCGTGGACTGACTACACTTAACAGGAGAAAACATAATTTATGCTTACCTGATAAATTCCTTTCTCCTGTAGTGTAGTCAGTCCACGTTCCGCACTGTTTTTACGGCAGGTCTAAATTTTAATTAAACTCCAGTCACCACTGTACCCTATGGTTCCTCCTTTCTCGTCTGCTTTGGTCGAATGACTGAGTATGATATGTGAGGGGAGGAGCTATATAGCAGCTCTGCTGGGTAATTCTCTTGCAGTTTCCTGTTAGGAAGAGATATATTCCATAAGTAATGGATGACCCGTGGACTGACTACACTACAGGAGAAAGGAATTTATCAGGTAAGCATAAATTATGTTTTTTTAACCCTATTTTCCATAGGGATGAACCTTGGATTCTTAAAAAAATAATTAAAAAAATTATTTAAATAATGGCCAGCAGTCCCTGCGCTTCTTGGACATTATTTAATATGTTATTTTTTTCCCTTAACATCCACCCATAGTTTGGCTTTGTATAACATTCTAACTTTGCAGCCTTTTTCGGTGAATTGAGAAAAATAGGGGGACATACTTTTCCTTTTTTTTGTTAGAGAAGTCTTGGAACATCAATATTTTATGATTATTTACAGTTAATGTACCAAGTTCCCTATAGAGTTTAAACATTTCTATCTTGTCTTGATAATTCAAGACTCTAAATATGAGTGTTCTGTTGAACCCTGTATCCTCCGATTTAGATATAATAATACCCACACTATGAGCTCTCTCTATTTTTAACGGAAGATTTCCCTCAGGTATACCAAGAGCTTGTGGTAGTATTAGTGAGGTAATTTGATTAAGTCTGAATAATTCATATTTTCTGGAAGGCCTACAATACATATGTTGTTACATCAAGACCTATCCTCAAGGTCTTTGAGTCTAGTATTGATCGACTGAATATACTCTCCCTGTTTCTGTATTAAAGTATTCTGGGTACTAACCTGATCCTCCAATTCCGAAATTCTGCTCTCTGCTTCTGTCACACTTATCGCAAATTGCCTAATTTCATTGGATAGTATGGATACTTCAGAGGTGATAGAACCTAACTCTTTCTTAATTGCATCCAATTGGGAAGTGAAAAAAGCAGAGAGCTGAAACATAAGGTGGGAGGAGTCAGTGATCTGAGGCTGAATTTCAGAAGAGGATTCAATACTAAGATCTGCACTCTTGGGTTTCCTATCCTTACCTATAGCTGGCATTACGGGTGAATGTGTTTTCACCTGTGACATAAATTTATCCATATGCTTATACTTGTGTAGTAGCTTTTGAATATGAGCTACCAGATACATTTTTTAAAGTTTAATACGTGATAAATCCACTAAATAAGATAAATTAGAGGCTTAATCAGCCGTGACCACTCAGAATTGTGTACAAAAATAAAAAGTGAGAGAGAGAAAAAAAAAAAGGTGTAATAGTGATTTAGTGCTTTAAGAGCCCTAGCTAGTTTGCAACCTAGGAATTAACCCATATAAATTAATAACCTTCATCTCCTACTATTACTTAGTTACTGGCCCTTTAAAGGGCAAAATCAGCAAAATGACCAGAATAATCCCTTGGGATCCACTACCTTCAGACTGTTATAAGAATTATATATATAATTTCAGTAAATCTTAGGGTGAATTCCTATACAATAGAGGGACCCAAGACCCCTATGCAATATACATGGTTCTTCTTAAGAAAATGTGCAGATAGTCATATAATTACCTTAACCCACAGAGTTTCAAATTTCTATACTGCTCAAGTTGTCATATCTGTAGTTCTATATGAACAGTAATAACTTTTTAGAAAGATGAACCAACATGTAACATGACATTTTTCAGGCAACCATATGAACCATATGAATTTTTGACTCTGCTCAAAACTTAATTCTTCACAGATTGCATCAGAATATGCCCCATTCAGGGTTTAACCGAAGATTTACACAGATTCTGCAGACACTGAATATGTTACACAACCAGGATACAATTTTTACTCCCAAACTCTACGCTGTTTTTCAGACTTTTAAGTCTGCTCACTACTATTTCCTTAAAGGATTACTATTCAGCATATACCAAGATGTACCCAATACATAAGATTTCTTAATAGACGCTGTTTGCTTGTATAAAAAAATAGAGATTCTAAATCCATGGGGATTATCTATGATCAATTATTCCCAGCTGACCGGAGGGGATATCTCTTTAAGGGGAATCCCTGTATATTTGGCCTAGTCCCTTAGCCATGATTCAATTTATATTCCAAAGCTCTTTCTGCTTTGTAGTTGAAGCTTTTAAGCTTTTAAATCTGCACACTGCCACTTCTTTATAGAATTACTGCTCGATATATACCAAGATGTACCCGTTAAAGAAATCTCCAACTATAGCTATTTGCAGATATAGCGGACAAATATTCCATCTACCATACAGGTATGAGATTGGCCACATCAAATCCAATGAGATGACTCTTTTAGCCGTATTTACCCAGATATATCATAGCCAATCAAAGTTCAGTTAAAACTCAAAAGCAGCTCTGTTCCAAAAATTTTTAGATCAGCTCATAGCCAATCTCTTATGATGTTACTGCTCAGCATATACCAAGATGTACCCAAAACAGAGATTCCTAGCAAGTGCTATGTATGTATATCGCAAACAGATACTGCAGATATCATGACAATTATGAATTATTTACAATTAACAATGGAGGTAACTCTTTTAGTAGGAGCCACATATATAAATCATAGTAAATCAGCCGATATCCGATTTTTACTCCAGCTACTCACTGCAGCTTTATTATGGGGTTAATACCCAATATATACCAAGATGTACCCAATACTGAGATTTACAGCAGAGAATGTATGTATATATATATATATATATATATATATATATATATATATATATATATATATATATATATATATACGGAAAGCAAAATGCTCCAGGTACAGTTAGGCAGTACTGAATTGCTCTCAGCTTGATTTATGTGAGACAGGTTTCAGCCATTATATTAGTTAACTTGTCCAGCAGGGATTTCAGATTTTTCTACACAGCTTTAATTGCTTTGTGAATAAAGCTGTTAAGTCTGCGCACAGCAAATTTCTTATGGGGTTGCTGCCCAGAATATACCAAGATGTACCCAATACAACAGTGTTTCAACTGGAGCTGGATATGCATATAAAAAATAAATGAACCACATGTGGTGATGTAGTAGGTTATTCCCACCAAATCTTATAGGAAACAAGTTTCAAACATTATATCAAATAGGGTTAAGCTGGTTGTTTCAACCTCAGCAGCAAATGTGGGTAATAACAATGTCCCTTTTTTAATGTATTGACACTGTATCCTTTTTATCTTGTGACCGAGTAAGATTATAATCCACCAGAGGGAGAGGGTAACTGGTCATTAATTGCTGCGTTTCTGGTACTAGGGAGACAGCGTGTTATACCTGGGAGGCCCCTGGGTCTATATTTAAAGATGGTAGTTTGGGCAAACCATGTGGCAGGGATTAAACCCACATTCTCTGGCATCCTATGCTCCTGCCTCCTAAGGCAGTCATCCGCTTTGGCCCATCCTCCCAGTACACACATACACAGAAGCTCTTACTGTCCTCTGTCTCCCAGGGTTCCGGATAGGCAATGGCTCGACTTCCTCCAACGAGCTGCTCACAGCTCAGTGCCTCCGGCCCACGGGTGTCACCCTGCGCCATGAGGCTAATTGATAGGGGAACGCTGAAAACCGTGCAGTATCCTCCCTGCAAGCACAAGCAACACTACCTGCTCCTTGCTCCAAACGGAAGTCCGTAAGATGACATTTCTTAATGAAAATGAAATTCAAAAGAAGGAAGAAAAACACTGAAAATATCATGACAGTAAAGAGGTGATTTTTATTTCTGCTGTATCTGATTCATGACAGTTTAATGTTAGGTGGACTATCCCTGTGAGCTATAATTTTAAGATCATATTGAATCAAACATCAATCGATTTTTAAAATCATTGTAAAAAATATTACACTGTGTGTCCTAATGTCATCATCAATGTTTAACTTTAATACTAATTTCACATATACATGCTTTCAAAGTATAATACACAATGGAACAAATGGCACTTACAAGATCTGATGAGTGATCAATGACACAAGTATCAAGCAATTTGATTAGTTAGTTATATTATATAATGTATATTTAAATCAGATTGGCTGATGTCATAAATGATGTGATTATGTATTTCCCAATCAAAAGTGATGGAAAATTTCACTAGTTTGTGGATCGTTTAGGAGTTCGAGTATTGCGTCCAATTTGGTGTGAATTACTGCATCAAATTTGGTGCGAAATGCAGTGGGACTTGTATTACATACGGTAAACATGGTGAAATTAGATTGATCAAAAAAGGAAATTAGCTATAGCATGTAATGTATTTATTTCAATTTTTATTTCTATAAATCTGTTATTGAAGTTTTGCTAAAGAAAACAGAAAAAACAAAAAAACTAACGGCTAGATTTAGAGTTCTGCGTTAGCCGTCAAAAGCAGCGTTAAGGGGTCCAAACGCTGCTTTTGGCCGGCTGCTGGTATTTAGAGTCAGGCAGGAAAGGGTCTAAGCCAATCGGATTGAACTTGAATCTGAATCTGATTGGCTGATTCAATCAGCCAATCAGATTTTTCCTACCTTAATTCCGATTGGCTGATATAATCCTATCAGCCAATCGGAATTCGAGGGACGCCATCTTGTATGACCTCACTTAAAGGAACCTTCATTCGTCGGGTAGTCGTCGGGGAAGGAGGATGTTCCGTGCCGGAGGTCTTGAAGATGGAGCCGCTCCTCGTCGGATGGATGAAGATAGAAGATGCAGCTTGGATGAAGATGTCTGCTGGTCCGGATATCCTCTTCTGCCCGGATAGGATGAAGACTTCTGCCGGTCTGGATGTCCTCTTCTGCCCCATCGGATGCAGACTTCGGCCCGGTTGGGTGAAGACAACTCAAGGTAGGGAGATCTTCAGGGGGGTAGTGTTAGGTTTATTTAAGGGGGATTTGGGTTAGAGTAGGGGTATGTGGGTGGTGGGTTGTAATGTTTTTTTACAGGCAAAGGAGCTGATTACTTTGGGGCATGCCCCGCAAAAAGTCCTTTTAAGGGCTGGTAATAGAGCTGTTAACTTTTGTAATTTAGATTAGGGTAGGGTAATTTTTTTATTTTGGGGGGCTTTGTTATTTTATTAGGGGGCTTAGAGTAGGTGTAATTTGCTTAAAATTCTTGTAATCTTTTTTATTTTTTGTATTTAGTGTTTGTTTTTTTTGTAATTTAGTTTATTTAATTGTAGGTAATTGTAGGTAATTTATTTAATTTATTTAATTATAGTGTAGGGTTAGGTTTAATTGTAACTTAGGTTAGGATTTATTTTACAGGTAATTTTGTAATTATTTTAACTAGGTAGCTATTAAATAGTTAATAACTATTTAATAGCTATTGTACCTAGTTAAAATAAATACAAAGTTGCCTATAAAATAAATATAAATCCTAAAATAGCTACAATATGATTATTTGTTATATTGTAGCTATATTAGGGTTTATTTTACAGGTAAGTATTTAGTTTTAAATAGGAATACTTTAGTTAATAAGATTTAATTTATTTCATTAGATAAAATTATATTTAACTTAGGGGGGTGTTAGGGTTAGACTTAGCTTAAGGGGTTAATACATTTATTAGAGTAGCGGCGGATTAGGGGTTAATACTTGAAATTAGGTTGTGGCAATGTTAGGGAGGGCAGATTAGGGGTTAATACTATTTATTATAGGGTTTGCGAGGCGGGAGTGCGGCGGTTTAGGGGTTAATACATTTATTATAGTGGCGGCGAGGTCCGGTCGGCAGATTAGGGGTTAATAAGTGTAGGTAAGGTAGCGGCGATGTTGGGGGGGCAAATTAGGGGTTAATAAATATAATATAGGGGTTGGCGATGTTGGGGGCAGCAGATTAGGGGTACATAAGGATAATGTAGGTGGCGGCGGTGTCCGGAGCGGCAGAATAGGGGTTAATTGTGTAATGCAGGTGTCAGCGATGTCGGGGGCGGCAGATTAAGGGTTAATAAGTGTAAGGTTAGGGGTGTTTAGACTCGGGGGTTCATGTTAGGGTGTTAGGTGCAGACTTAGAAAGTGTTTCCCCATAGGAAACAACGGGGCTGCGTTAGGAGATGAACGCTGCTTTTTTGCAGGTGTTAGGTTTTTTTTTCATCCCAAACTGCCCCATTGTTTCCTATGGGGGAATCGTGCACGAGCACTTTTTAGCTGCTTACCGCTACCGTAAGCAACGCTGGTATTGAGGGTTGAAGTGGCGGTACATTAGGCTCAGCGCCAAACGCAGCCCTTCAGACAACTCTAAATACCAGCGTTGTCTTAAGGGTGCGTTGGGAAAAAAAGTGGCGTTAGCTACGCGGGTCTTTACCGACAAAACTCTAAATCTAGCCGTAAAATTTTCATAATTTCCATTACATGCAATACAATGACAAGAGTAAGGACAAGCAACAAGGTGGATAATCTAGCGAGAGCTTCTGAAACCTCTATTTTGTAATTTTATAAACTTATGTAAAAGCTGGCCTCCCGCAGGCCAAGTGATTTAGGTAATACTGGTGATGTATGGTAGTCACTTCAAAGACACTAGAGGGACTAATTACCCTTAGGAACAAAACAAATAGCATTTGGGTGGTTAGTGGACTGACCTCTTAAGGGCCATCTAGTATTTTCTATTATGTTTATTTTTATTTGTTTTATAAAGATATAACAATAAAAAGAATAGAAAAAAAAATAAAACATCAATGACAAATTGCAAAATAACTGAGAAAAGATCAAATAAGCAGCATCACACTTCAGATGTGGTTAAGTTCAAGTGTCTCTTCCATAATGCCCCGTGCTAACATTTTCTTCACATATACGCTATGGCTTTGGAGTGCCCGCAAAGTTTGGTGAGGTGTACAAGAGATGTAGGGGCAATCCCAAGACGGCTTGTTAAGTGGGCATCTGGAATTTAACCCTCCTCTGGGTTTGGCAGTGAGTCCAAAATGTAATTAGTTACACATTTGTCAGCCATATTTACATTTGCAAAAGAAGCATGTAAACAGGGGTATACTAAACTTGACTAAGATAGAGAAGATAGAGAAGAAAAAAAAAAGGAAAAAATCAGCATAGGTCTGTACTCTGTTATTTGCTATGTTATTCATATGTTATGTATAGGTGTCACTTATATGGTTGGAGTATGCGTGTGTAGTTACTTGGTCTATTTGTCCAGTGTTTGTGTATCACCATAGGTGTAGGATTCCCACAGGAACTGCATGTCCTGGTATAAAGACATCTGGCCCAGCTTGAGGTAGTATAACCTTTCCAGTAATAGGTTTTTATTAACTAAATCTTTCCAGTCTAGTGCAGTAGGTATTTGAATTGATTTCCACATTCTTGGGAGCAACTGATTGGCTGAGTTGAGCATGATTTGGAATAGATGTTTTCTTATTTTGCAGGTAATGGGAGGGGGTTGGCTAAGCATTATTATTTCTGGATTGGGGGATACGTATGTGTTTAAAGTTTTATTAATGCCCCTGAAAATCGTGGACCAGAATTTTTTAATGTATTTACATTCCCACCATAAGTGTGAAATATGGCCCTCCCGTGTGCATCCTCTCCAGCAAGCGCCCGAAGATTTTTCGAAGATGTGTTTAATCCTGGCTAGCGTCAAGTACCATCTCATTATTATTTTAATGTTGGTTTCTTTTGCTTGGTCAGAATGGCCAGAATGGGACAGATTTGCGAATCTGCGGGCCCAGATTTTTGGAGCTATGTTTGTGTTGAGTTCCCTGTCCCATCTTTTAGTGTATGAGGGGAGATGTGGAAAAGAGTTTGATAGAACAAGTTTGTATAACTTAGAGATCACCCTATTTATGGTTTCCCTAGATATGCATAATTGTTCAAAGGTCGTGAGGGGGCGAGTCAGGTCTTTTTTGAATTTATGAGAGATTATGTAATGTCTCATCTGGTGAGTACGGAACCAGGAAGACAGGAAAGGATGCTCTAGGTAGTCGAGTTGGCGCTTAGTTTTAATATTATTGGAGCTATCTAACAATGAATGTATAGGAAGGGATTTTAGGAGGTTTGAGTGGAGGGAGTTTTCTGGAAGCATACCAGGTTTAAATTCTGGGTTGTTTAAAAGAGTGGTGAGTATATGGAGGATATTTTGTTAGGAGGGTTAAGGATTAGTCTCCAATCCAACCAGGTTTCATTAGTGATGGAAGAGGAGGAAATCGAACATTTACTGAAAAACGCGGGGTTCCAGCATATATTGTGTAATTTATGTGGAGCAGACATAGCATTTTAAATGTGTATCCATCTTCTGGAGTTAGGCCCCTCAAATCCACACCAATCAGAAATTTTCTGTAGAGAGATTGCAAGTTTATAGGAGAGGAGATGGGGGACTCCTAGGCCACCTTCTAAGGGAAGCTTAAATAGAGTATTTTTATTAATTCGTGGTGGCCTGCGTCTCCATATGTAGTCATTTATAATATTCTGCAGAATAGCAAGGTCTTTTTGAATATCAGGAATTGGGACCGTCTGGAGAATATAAAGGGCCTTTGGTAGTAGGGTCATTTTTGCTGATTGAATTCTGCCTAACCAGGATATGTTTTTAGGAAGCCAGGTGGACGTAAGAGCTTGAAATTCTGAGATTAAACTACCATAGTTATATTTACATAAGTCTAATTTGTCTGGGGTTATATGTATATCTAGGTATCTAGGTATTTCTTCTGTTGCTTGAGAGGGCATGTTGTTTTTAATAAGTCTAGAGATTGGTGAGAGAGGTTTATAGGTAGGTATTCTGATTTGGTCATATTCACTAAGAAATTTGATACAGTTCCAAACTGAGTTAGTTCTGAAATGGCCAGTTTTAAAGAGGTGAGAGGATTTGTGAGTGTTAGGAGTATGTCATGTGTGAAGATGGCCAGTTTGTATGACTGGTTTTCAATATTAATCCCTTTAATTTGATTGTTTAGTCTAATTTTGATGGGTAATGGTTCCAGGGACAAGATGAAGAGGAGTGGGGAAAGGGGGCAGCCCTGTCTACAGCCGTTCCAAATTTAAAATGGATCTGAGAGTGTGCCATTAATTTTAATCTGTGCTTTTGGATTGGTATATAGAGCTAAAAAAATTTGGGTGAAGGAGTCTGGGAATTTAAAGCGTTGTAGGGTCGCATGCAGGTATGTCCAATCAAGGCGATTTTAACATAAATTTTTAAAACAACATTGAGCAAAGAGATTGGTCTAAAGTTCGCTGGTAAATTTGGGGGTTTGCCAGGTTTAGCTATAACAGAAATATTGGCTTGTAACATATTGTCTGGGAATGGTAGGAGTTCTGGAATGGAGTTAAAGAGAGATGTTAGGTGTGGTATTAGGTGTTTTGCGAATGTTTTGTAGTATAGACCTGTGAATCCATCGGGTCCCGGCGGCTTATTTTGTTTTAGCTGTTTTATCGCCTTCTGAATTTTAGAGGCTTGAATAGGTAGGTCTAAGAGTTTGCGTTGTTCTGAGGTTAGTTGAGGAATTGGATTTTATCTAAGTATTGGTTGCACAATTGAAAATGAGCTTGGGAGTCCCTGTGTGGGAAGAGATTGTAAAGTTTATGATAGAACTCTTTGAACTCTTTAGTTATGGATTTAGTGTCCTCCAAGTGTTTGTCGTGTGAAGATTTAATGGAGTGGATATAGGTTTTCTGCTGCTGTCTATTTAGGGCTCTAGCTAAAAGTTTCACCGGTTTATTTCCCTCTCTATAAAAGTTTTGTTGGAGATGAAGTTGCTGCCTTAGGCCTAGATTTGGAGTTTTGCGGTAGAAGGGCTGTTAACGCTCCGCGGGCTTTTTTCTGGCCGCACCATAAATTTAACTCTGGTATCGAGAGTTCAAACAAATGCTGCGTTAGGCTCCAAAAAAGGAGCGTAGAGCATTTTTACCGCAAATGCAACTCTCGATACCAGAGTTGCTTACGGACGCGGCCAGCCTCAAAAACGTGCTCGTGCACGATTCTCCCATAGGAAACAATGGGGCTGTTTGAGCTGAAAAAAAACCTAACACCTGCAAAAAAGCAGCATTCAGCTCCTAACGCAGCCCCATTGTTTCCTATGGGGAAACACTTCCTACGTCTGCACCTAACACTCTAACATGTACCCCGAGTCTAAACACCCCTAACCTTACACTTATTAACCCCTAATCTGCCGCTCCCGCTATCGCTGACCCCTGCATATTTTTTTTAACCCCTAATCTGCCGCTCCGTAAACCGCCGCAACCTACGTTATCCCTATGTACCCCTAATCTGCTGCCCCTAACACCGCCGACCCCTATATTATATTTATAAACCCCTAATCTGCCACCCACAACGTCGCCTCCACCTACCTACAATAATTAACCCCTAATCTTCCGACCGCAAAGCGCCGCCACCTACGTTATCCCTATGTACCCCTAATCTGCTGCCCCTAACACCGCCGACACCTATATTATATTTATTAACCCCTAATCTGCCCCCCACAACGTCGCCGACACCTGCCTACACTTATTAACCCCTAATCTGCCGAGCGGACCTGAGCGCTACTATAATAAAGTTATTAACCCCTAATCCGCCTCATAAATAGTATTAACCCCTAATCTGCCCTCCCTAACATCGCCGACACCTAACTTCAATTATTAACCCCTAATCTGACGACCGGAGCTCACCGCTACTATAATAAATGGATTAACCCCTAAAGCTAAGTCTAACCCTAACACTAACACCCCCCTAACTTAAATATAATTTACATCTAACGAAATAAATTAACTCTTATTAAATTAATTATTCCTATTTAAAGCTAAATACTTACCTGTAAAATACATCCTAATATAGCTACAATATAAATTATAATTATATTATAGCTATTTTAGGATTAATATTTATTTTACAGGCAACTTGGTAATTATTTTAACCAGGTACAATAGCTATTTAATAGTTACCTAGTTAAAATAATAACAAATTTACCTGTAAAATAAATCCTAACCTAAGATATAATTAAACCTAACACTACCCTATCAATAAATTAATTAAATAAACTACCTACAATTACCTACAATTAACCTAACACTACACTATCAATAAATAAATTAAACACAATTGCTACAAATAACTACAATTACATAAACTAACTAAAGTACAAAAAATAAAAAAGAACTAAGTTACAAAAAATAAAAAAATATTTACAAACATAAGAAAATTATTACAACAATTTGAAACTAATTACACCTACTCTAAGCCCCCTAATAAAATAACAAAGCCCCCCAAAATAATAAATGCCCTACCCTATTCTAAATTAAAAAAAGTTAAAAGCTCTTTTACCTTACCAGCCCTGAACAGGGCCCTTTGCGGGGCATGCCCCAAGAATTTCAGCTCTTTTGCCTGTAAAAAAAACACATACAATACCCCCCCCCCAACATTACAACCCACCACCCACATACCCCTAATCTAACCCAAACCCCCCTTAAATAAACCTAACACTAAGCCCCTGAAGATCTTCCTACCTTGTCTTCACCATCCAGGTATCACCGATCCGTCCTGGCTCCAACATCTTCATCCAACCCAAGCGGGGGTTGGCGATCCATCATCCGGTGGCTGAAGAGGTCCAGAAGAGGCTCCAAAGTCTTCCTCCTATCCGGCAAGAAGAGGACATCCGGACCGGCAAACATCTTCTCCAAGCGGCATCTTCGATCTTCTTCCATCCGGTGCGGAGCGGGTCCATCTTGAAGCAGGCGACGCGGATCCATCCTCTTCTTCCGTTGTCTCCCGACGAATGATGGTTCCTTTAAGGGACGTCATCCAAGATGGCGTCCCTTGAATTCCGATTGGCTGATAGGATTCTATCAGCCAATCGGAATTAAGGTAGGAATTTTCTGATTGGCTGATGGAATCAGCCAATCAGAATCAAGTTCAATCCGATTGGCTGATTCAATCAGCCAATCATATTGAGCTCGCATTCTATTGGCTGTTCCGATCAGCGTCGCCTGCTTCAAGATGGACCCGCTCCGCACCGGATGGAAGAAGATCGAAGATTCCGCTTGGAGAAGATGTTTGCCGGTCCGAATGTCCTCTTCTTGCCGGATAGGAGGAAGACTTTGGAGCCTCTTCTGGACCTCTTCAGCCACCGGATGATGGATCACCAACCCCCGCTTGGGTTGGATGAAGATGTTGGAGCCAGGACGAATCGGTGATACCTGGATGGTGAAGACAAGGTTTATTTAAGGGGGGTTTGGGTTAGATTAGGGGTATGTGGGTGGTGGGTTGTAATGTTGGGGGGGGTATTGTATGTGTTTTTTTTACAGGCAAAAGAGCTGAAATTCTTGGGGCATGCCCCGCAAAGGGCCCTGTTCAGGGCTGGTAAGGTAAAAGAGCTTTTAACTTTTTTAATTTAGAATAGGGTAGGGCATTTATTATTTTGGGGGGCTTTGTTATTTTATTAGGGGGCTTAGAGTAGGTGTAATTAGTTTAAAATTGTTGTAATAATTTTCTTATGTTTGTAAATATTTTTTTATTTTTTGTAACTTAGTTCTTTTTTATTTTTTGTACTTTAGTTAGTTTATGTAATTGTAGTTATTTGTAGCAATTGTATTTAATTTATTTATTGATAGTGTAGTGTTAGGTTAATTGTAGGTAGTTTATTTAATTAATTTATTGATAGGGTAGTGTTAGGTTTAATTATATCTTAGGTTAGGATTTATTTTACAGGTAAATTTGTTATTATTTTAACTAGGTAACTATTAAATGGTTATTAACTATTTAATAGATATTGTACCTGGTTAAAATAATTACAAAGTTGCCTGTAAAATAAATATTAATCCTAAAATAGCTATAATATAATTATAATTTATATTGTAGCTATATTAGGATTTATTTTACAGGTAAGTATTTAGCTTTAAATAGGAATAATTTATTTAATAAGAGTTAATTAATTTCGTTAGATGTAAATTATATTTAAGTTAGGGGGGTGTTAGGGTTAGACTTAGCTTTAGGGGTTAATCCATTTATTATAGTAGTGGTGAGCTCCTTTCGGCAGATTAGGGGTTAATGTTTGAAGTTAGGTGTCGGCGATGTTAGGGAGGGCAGATTAGGGGTTAATACTATTTATTATAGGGTTAGTGAGGCGGGTTAGGGGTTAATAACTTTATTATAGTAGCGCTCAGGTCCGCTCGGCAGATTAGGGGTTAATAAGTGTAGGCAGGTGTCGGCGACGTTGAGGGGGGCAGATTAGGGGTTAATAAATATAATATAGGGGTCGGCGGTGTTAGGGGCAGCAGATTAGGGGTACATAGGGATAACGTAGGTGGCGGCGCTTTGCGGTCGGAAGATTAGGGGTTAATTATTTTAAGTAGCTGGCGGCGACGTTGTGGGGGGCAGGTTAGGGGTTAATAAATGTAATACAGGGGTCGGCGGGGTTAGGGGCAGCAGATTAGGGGTACATAAGTATAACGTAGGTGGCGGTCGGCAGATTAGGGGTTAAAAAATTTTAATCAAGTGGCGGCGATGTGGGGGGAGCTCGGTTTAGGGGTACATAGGTAGTTTATGGGTGTTAGTGTACTTTAGGGTACAGTAGTTAAGAGCTTTATGAACCGGCGTTAGCCCAGAAAGCTCTTAACTACTGCTATTTTCCTGCGGCTGGAGTTTTGTCGTTAGAGCTCTAACGCTCACTTCAGAAACGACTCTAAATACCGGCGTTAGGAAGATCCCATTGAAAAGATAGGATACGCAATTGACGTAAGGGGATCTGCGGTATGGAAAAGTCACGGCTGAAAAGTGAGCGTTAGACCCTTTAATCACTGACTCCAAATACCAGCGGGCGGCCAAAACCAGCGTTAGGAGCCTCTAACGCTGGTTTTCACGGCTAATGCCAAACTCCAAATCTAGGCCTTAGTGATTTGATTTGCAGAATGGAGTTCAGTTTCTCTATTTTATTTTGAGATTCTCAAGGACAGAGCTGTCGGAGGGGTTTGTTTTATGTGCATAGTCTATATTGGCAATCTCCTTGGCTATGGCATCCACTTCTTCTCTACTTTTTCTGTTAATTTGTGATTTAGCTTTAATAAACTCCCCTCTGATGGTGCATTTGTGAGCCTCCCATAGGGTGGCTATGTCAACATTTGATGTGTTATTTAGGGAGAAGTACGATTTTATATGTTTTGAAAACTTTTTTATCAGCCCTGGGTCTAATAGTAGAGATTTGTCTAGGGACCAGATGGCCATTTTATGGAACAAGCAACCAGCGAGTGATCTGACCAAGACGTGTGTTTTATGTATGAATGTATGGTGTAAGATAGGACCAGATGGTCCACAAAAATATAATCTAATCTGGAGTAGCTACAGTTGGGGTGCGAGAAAAAAGTAAAATCCGTTTTCTGGGGGTTAAAGTACCTCCAGACATCGTGCAACCCAAGCAACGCTTTTGCCATATATTGTTAAGGTTTGGAGATTTAGCTCTGGTGTTTGGATTTGAGCAGTCAATTGTGGGGTCTAATGGGAAATTTTATATATCCTGCCATGATTAAGGAACCCTTGGTTTCTTTAATAATTGAATCTGTTATTAATGCAACAAATTTATCCTGATGTGAGTTGGGAGCATATATATTCACAAGGGTCACTGGTTTACCAAATAAAAGGCCTTTTAAACATAAATACCTCCCATCTTTGTCTGAGATAGTTTGAATGGGATAGATTTATGAATTAGGATACTAACTCCATTGATTTTTTTAATTTGGGTTGGTGCTATGAGCGTGTTGAGGATAATATGAAGAGAAATGTTTGGGAATGTTTTTTTATTTGAAATGGGTTTCCTGGAGCATTAAGATGTGGCCTCCTCTTTTTTGGAAGTGTAGCATAGCCATTCTCCTTTTATTGGGGCAATTTAAACCTTTGGTGTTTTGTGTAAAGATGATGAGTTCTTGTGGTGAGTGACTACCCATAGGTGTGTGGTGGAACTAAAGGTATTGATGTGACTAATGGTTTAAAGCATACTCTGTGTTTGTGACATAAGTATAGTTGATGGAAAATAAGTAAAATAGAAAAGTAAGAGAAAAAAGAAAGAAAAAACATAACAGGAAATACATTTCCTAACGAATACTTAACAAGCAAAATTTTATCCTAAAGGAGAAAATCTCCCGTCCGAGTGAGAACGATATAACTACTGTTAGTAATAATCATTTAGCATTTAGCATTTAACATTTAACATTAAACATTTAACATTTAACATTCAACTTTCAGCATTCAAGGCCCCATAGTAATGTAGTTGAGAGGTTCGTGACCAGAGGCAGTAACTAATAGTACAGGGAGACCTTCAATACAAAAGTATAAAAATGAATACCAGTCTGGAGGTTGTTGAAAAAGTGGATTGGTCCTCAGCCATACATGAGGACGTGGATCAGGGAGTCTCCCCGTACGTAGGGTACCATCAGAGGATGATGGAATCAATGGTCAGAGAGATTGCAGAAAGTTATGGAATTGTATCCATTATCACCCCTTTTCTTCTGGTGGGTGAGATGAGGAGAGAGTGGATTTTTGTGCTTTCTTCTGGAGAACCTGCCTCCATTCCTCTCTTTGAGGGAGAGGGGATGATTTTTTTTGGTCTAGCTTGATCTTCCTGATGATGGGCGAGTTCCTCTGCTTGGGGAAATGGGATGTTTAGGTCCTTGCAGATGTGTGGGCTATCCTTGATGGATGAGCAGGTGAGGCGTCTACCTCTCCATGGGACAATCAGGTGGAAAGGGAATCCCCATCTATAAGGGATATTCATTTTCCTCAATTACATTGTAAGTGGCTTAAGTTCTCTTCACTTTGAAAGTGTTCTCTGAGAGAGATCTGCATACATTTGTTTATCTGAGTTTTCATACCTGATGGGTTGCTGTTCTCTGGCTAATCTCATTAGCTCTTCATTCACTTGAAAGTTGGTAATGCGGACAATGACATCTCTTGGTGCTTGGCCCACTTGTGGCTTAGGGCGCAGAGCCCTATGGGCTCTATCAATATCAATTTTTGATGGAGATTCTTCCTTTTTTAGGGCACTGAAGAAATCCTGTAGGTATTGTTCAAGGTCCGACTGTGTGATAGTTTCTGGGATTCCTCTGAGCATAATGTTGTTGCGTCTGCTTCGGTTTTCAGCATCGTCCAACTTATCCTCAAGTTCAGAGATAGTCGTGCCTTGGTTTTGAATGGTTTTATGAAGGTCAGAGATGGCTTCTGCGTGTAGGTCTTGGGTGCTTTCAAGAGATTCAACTCTATGGCCTATTTCTGAAATGTCTTTTTTGAGATCAAATATTTCATCTCTAATACACTGTCTAACTTGAGTTATTAATGAGGAAAAGTCTTTTTTAGAAGGGATAGAATTGAAAAGAGCTGTGGGGATAGTAATGTTTTCAGAGGTTTGATCGCAGTCCAAATCAGAAGAACTGTGATAATAGACTTGATCTGGTGGAATTGCTTCACCAGGGCTGGTAGCTTTAGACTCCAGGGTCTTGAAAAAGTTGTTAACTGTATGGGTTGAGGTTTTCAGCTGTCTAGCATTTCTGCTGGGTTTGCTGCCCTTTTTTTGGAGACATTATCAGGTGTTGGAATATAATTCAGGCTTCATAGCTGCCTATGTAGCTGTATGAAAATATGTAGATAGGCCAAATCACCTTTAATTCATAAAGAAGCTCTCTGATGTGAGATAAAGGTATCAGCTTTACCCTTTATTCCTATCCTTGGTTATAGGAGGGAGACCAAGAACTAGAGGATTATAACTGCCTTAGTGATATGGAAGCTAGAACATTATACAGTCTCCAGTGTATGTGCTAAAAAGGGATCAGCTCCTCATCTCAGTCTTGAGTTAGTTTCAGGGTGCCTAAGGCCTTAACTGGTGCGCATTAATTATGGCTGCATTTAGTAATTTATTTTAACATTGGCAGTTTTGTGGCTTCCGCTGTGCATTGCTATTCCTCTTACCCTTTTATGGCTCTCTCCTTGTCTCTGAGTGTCTGATCCGTTGCGCTGAGAAGAAAGTACATATGTAACTATAGTGCAGGCTGCGGCCTATTCCGGGGCATACCTCATCCCTTATATCTGCTACGGATCTGTTGTGTTAGCGGGCCGATTGTTTGTGAGGCTGTTTTGTAGCGTGTGCAGTCCGCTTTAGGCTCTTGGTATATAGATTTATTTACCTCACAATGGCGGGCTGATGTAGGCCTGTGTGGGTGCCTTGACAGGTCTAAGTAATGGACGAGGGTCTCAAATGTCAGGCAAAGCTTCCTTGTTCAGTTCTGTGATGTAAGTTGTCACATCTCTGCCTGCGTGGAGCTTCAAATTGCAGGAGGGCTAGTGCCTATAACGTTCTCACTCGGATAGGGCTCAGGAGCTCTGTTAGAAAGCAGCCATCTCCTAGGCTGGCTAGCTCCGCCCCCTGCCATCTAGTATTTTATGATAGATCTCCCATGATAACCACATGTAACTGATATAAATAGAGTATATCAGCGGGTAAGCACTGCTCCAAAAGTTGTAGTATAGCTAACTAATGACGTCAATACTTAAGTTATTCTATCTTGTTAGGAGGAGTAATTCTCGTTTAAAATTTTTGTTAGTACCAAACAGTTAATTCAGTAGGCAATATCTGCTAGGGTTGAGATACATGACTAATATCTGAGCAAGTGTTAGTGCCATGTATGAAGGTCAAAAGGGTAAAAGAAAATCTCTACAGTATTACCCATACATGATATATCAGAGAATGGTAGTAGAACAATATGAGTTAACATTTAAAAGGACAAAGAACAAGGGGATATGGGAACGCGCTGTAAAAAACAGCATATGAGAGGTAAAGAACTTTATAAGGAATGGAGATTACACAAGCTTATATTAAAAGTTTATAAATGTATTGCAAATATTTATTTTACAATAAGCGATGCCGGCATCTGATACAAAGTAAAATAGTACAATTAAAATAGGATAAGGATCAACATATAATGTAAAACATCAGTGTGTAATAATGTAAGTAGCTTAAAAAATATATGTTGCAAAATAACACAATGTTAAAATTGAAACAGAGTCAATGTTACCGTCCTTAACACAATCAGGCCAGTGATTAGAGTGTTTGGTCCAGCTGTTTATATGAATGCAGGTATAGCTTGGGTGATTCCCTCTGCGTTGTTTCTAAAACAGCGAAAAACCTGCAGAATCTTCTGGCTTGTATCCAATGACTGTGAGTTAAATTTTAAAGACACTTTCACAGCCGTATTTGCGGGATGTCCTGTGCTGTGGGCCTGTTCCAGTCAGGAGGTTAAATTGCAGGAGTAATGGTAGGCAACGACAAACTTCGTTTCTTTGAAGTTAAAATGAATCAGACTGCTTTTAGCAAATGTGGGTCATGGGTGGGAATTACGCATATAGAGTCAATGCATATATTAAAGTGGCTCAATGCACCGCACCTACCGCATATGTAAGTCAAGCAGATGTATTTCAAGTAAAGTTTGTAACAGCTTCCATATTATTCAGATTCCAGTACTGGACATAAGAAAGTAGATCATGGGTATGATGGTATTTCCAAGAGAAAAACAACTCTGTGAATTAGAGTTGGTCTCAACCACCTTACCTACTACTTATTTTCACTAGTTATGAGCAAATTTCTACGCGTTTCAGCCTAGTCAGGCCTTTATCAAGATGCTCATTGTGGTCTTTCATGAATTTAAATACACTGTGGTTCTCTGTGATTGGATCAGAGAGGGTCATGTGATTAGATGAAAGAAAGTCATATGACTTTGTTTTACCATGATTTTTCACAGTTTAATCAGCATTCGTTATATGTTTATAGATACCTCCACATTTTGTTCTATTTTGATGGATGTTAGAACTAATGAGGATTGGAGTAAAAGCATTTAGATTGTGCAGTAGATCTATATACCAGAGATAATACAAGAAAAAATTGTACATGAAATATTTACATGAAAGATTATGCAAAAATATATATATATATAAAAAATCACGAGCAGTACGTATTTGCAACAATTTTTTTATTGGTGATTAAGTCGTGTCTATAGTTAACTCTAAAAAATATTGAAGTGAAATACTATAGAAATATGATAATATCAAAAAAACATCTTTATTTGAAAGACATATCTTTTTTTGAGAAACATATTCTTTTTTAAAAGACATATCTTTTTTTGAAAGACATATCGTTTTTTGAAAGACATATCTTTTTTTGAAAGACATATCGTTTTTTGAAAAACATAGTTTTTTGAAAAACATCGTTTTTTGAAAAACATCGTTTTTTGAAAAACATATAGTTTTTTGAAAGACATATAGTTTTTTGAAAAACATATCGTTTTTTGAAAGACATATCGTTTTTTGAAAAACATATCGTTTTTTGAAAGATATATCGTTTTTTGAATGACATATCATTTTAGGAAAGACATCTTTTTTTGAAAGACATATAAAAACATCCAATCAGAAATTGTTAAAAGACTCTCTGAACATAAGGAAACCATTATCATACAAAAAAACTCAAAATTTAATAGGGATTTAGAAGACTATAGAAAAGATGAGGAAGAAAACACAGATAACATAAATCCCACCAATGATATAAGTGACGTTGTGCAAAACTCTAGAAAAGAACCAGCACAAATATTTAGCAAAAGTGGCAATAATCCCAATACCAAAATACATAACCCTACTAATAAGAAAGACAAAAAGTCTCACTTAAATAGGGGACAGTCCCACTATTACCAATCTTACAGAAATAAGGAGAATATACAGAGAGATGATAATAGAGAGAGACATTTTTTTTAAAATCATCCTGATCAACAATACATATCTCCCGTTATAAGAGAACAATACCAAAGAAGAGGTGCCGAAAATTTTTAAGAAATTAATTTTTACAATAACAGATCTCCTTACGTATCCCATCATAATGATTCCAGAAATTTCAGGAATTACAATAGATATTCCCATCCACAACATCAATATGACCAACAATATTATGACAATAGAAATATATTCCAACACAGGAACAATTATGACAATAGGCAAAACAGAAACTTCTATGATCATCATACTGAAAGCCGTGAACATTTTCACAATGAAAACCAAAATTGGAGAATACCACTGAAAAATAGATTCTCAGCATTACAATACACACCACAACAGAAAAAGAATAGGACTCACTTCAACAGTAGGAATTCTAACACCAGTAAACAAACAGAAATTATTCATAATCCTCCTTTTTTAGGGGATTCCCCCGCAAGAGCGGGGACTTCAAAAGAACACATAGAACCAATAAAACCACAAAGAAATTTTCAAAACAAAAGAAGGCTAGAGGTAGAAGAGGGAGAAGAACCTCTAAACAAAACATTCAGAAAATAGAACCCAAAAATACTGGTATCTTTAACATAAGTAAAATTACTCTAGATGATAAACAAGAAAAGGTCCTAAGTAAAGGGTTATCCTTTGCTCCCTCTTGCAAATTGAACAAATTGGAGACTCTGATAAACATCAATCAATACATACGAAAATTGACGCTAAAAATATATTTCATCAAGAACCCTTTACAAAATAAAACTTTTTCAACAAACGATAGTTTTGTTCACACAAATTTTAAGAAAAAATCAGATTTTTTTCCAACAAATGAAAAGAGTGAACATATAAAACTTTTCGAACAAAACATCAAAAAAGATCTAGATTCAATAAACGAAAACAAATATTTCAAAAACAATCTCAGTAAAGGAGAAATTACAGGTATTAATAATTTGAAAAATAATAAAGACATAACAGTAAAACCAGCTGACAAAGGGGGGGGGGGCATTGTAATAATGGACACCAGTTATTATATAGAGGAATCAAACAGACTTCTACACAATACATCAACATACAAAAGACTCAAAATGAATCCCCTGAGTAAACAAGAACAAGAATTAAGTAGTATTCTAAAAGAGGCCAAAACTAAAGTAATTATAAGCAATTCCAAATTTGATTTTCTATCTGTAACCCATCCTAAATTTCCTACCTTTTACTTTCTCCCAAAAATCCATAAAAATCTCACAAACCCTCTAGGCCGCCCTATTATTTTAGGGATTGAATCCATTTCGTCCAATGTCTCACAATATGTTGACTTCTTTTTACAAAAATACGTCGTAGATTTACCATCATACCTAAAGGACTCTACGCATTTTTTAAATTATATCAAAAATCTGACTTGGCACGAGAATTACATCCTTGTGACATGTGACGTCAACTCACTGTACACCAACATTGCACACAACATTGGTCTATAAGCTATTAAAGCATATCTAGATAAAGATGAAAATGTACCCATAAGTCAAAATAAATTTATATTGGATTGTATCCACTTTATTTTAAACAACAACAGTTTCATGTTCAATGAAGAAATCTACCTGCAAATAAAGGGTACTGCAATGGGCACAAGGTTCGCCCCCAGTTATGCTAATCTTTTCATGGGTCAGTTTGAAGAACAAAATATCTATAATGGCCCATGGGGGGCGAACCTTGTGCACTATTGCAGATACATAGATGACATTTTTATAATATGGAGAGGAGACATAGAGCTTCTTGAATCCTTTATGATAGATATCAATACCAACAACATGGGCATTTCATTCACACACGATTACAGTAGTCATAAAATTCACTTCTTAGACATTGAAGTAGAAATAATAAATAACCAGGTACATACCCAAACCTACTTCAAAGACATTGATGCCAACAATTATGTCCACTTTGAAAGTTGTCACCTGGCTCATTGGAAACTAAATATCCCCCAAAAGTCAGTTCATGAGGGTAAAAAAGAACTGTTCCTCCTTAGACACCTATAAATCACAATCAGAACTCCTCAGTACCAGATTCATTGAAAAAGGATATGATCCTAGACTAATAGAGAGGACACAGAAAGAAGTGGCCAATATAGACAGAGAATCACTTTTGACCACAAAAAACAAAGAAAAAAGAAATCCTCTTAAAAAGCACAGCTTAGAGGAAAATAACCTGGACAATTTATTCATACCTTTTATCACTAACTATAGTGTACAACATTCAGAGATAAAAAAGATACTCAAAAAACACTGGTATCTCCTAAAACAAGACCAAGTTCTAGGTCACAGATTAAAAAATCATCCGGATGTTATTTTCAAAAAAACAAAAAATCTAAAGAATTGGCTTTCACCTAGCGAATTCAAAAAGAATAAAACGAAAAATGATAGAGATCTCGAAGGTGAAACACTTGTTGGTTTCTACCCGTGCAACTCATGCAAGTCCTGCAAATATAGCTCAAAAATAAAAGAAATTAAGTCCACCACAACGGGTCATTTCACTAAAATTAGAGAACTGATTAGATGTACGGACAAAAATATTATCTATTGCATTCAAAGCTCTTGAAAATTATTTTACTTCGGACAAACGAGCAGAATGTTAAAAGACAGAATACGTGAACACATATTAAAAATCGAACACGAATCTTTATGCACATTTTAAAGAGAAACATTCTAGTAACCTGCAACATTTCAAATTCTGGGGAATTAAAAAGATGAATTTAGGCAATAGAGGAGGAAATATGAACACACTCCTCACCAAGAAAGAAGCAGAATTTATATACAACTATAAAAGTCTTCACCCGTATGGTCTTAATTCTGAATTAGACCTCAATTTTATCTAGACTTCAAAGTACCTTAATAAATGATATGCCTTCCAAAAATAGATTTAACAACCTAAAAAAAAGATGTAATTTCCAAAAAAAGATATGTCTTTCAAAAAACGATATGTCTTTCAAAAAACGATGTTTTTAAAAAAACGATATATCTTTCAAAAAACTATATGTTTTTCAAAAAACGATATGTTTTTCAAAAAACGATATGTTTTTCAAAAAAACGATAAGTTTTTCAAAAAACGATATGTCTTTCAAAAAACGAATATGTTTTTCAAAAAACGATATGTCTTTCAAAAAACGATGTCTTTCAAAAAAAAAAAAGATATGTCTTTCCTAAAACGATATGTCTTTCAAAAAATGATATATCTTTCAAAAAACGATATGTTTTTCAAAAAACGATAGGTTTTTCAAAAAACGATAGGTTTTTCAAAAAACGATATGTCTTTCAAAAAACGATATGTTTTTTTAAAAAACAATGTTTTTTAAAAAACGAAATGTCTTTCAAAAAAAGATATGTCTTTCAAAAAACGATATGTCTTTCAAAAAAAGATATGTCTTTTAAAAAAGGATATGTTTCTCAAAAAAATATGTCTTTCAAATAAAGATGGGTTTTTGATATTATCATATTTCTATAGTATTTCACTTCAATATTTTTTAGAGTTAACTATAGACACGACTTAATCACCACTAAAAAAAAAAATTTTGTTGCAAATACGTACTGCTCGTGATTTTTTATATATATATATATTTTTGCATAATCTTTCATGTAAATATTTCATGTACAATTTTTTCTTGTATTATCTCTGGTATATAGATCTACTGCACAATCTAAATGCTTTTACTCCAATCCTCATTAGTTCTAACATTCATCAAAATAGAACAAAATGTGGAGGTATCTATAAACATATAACGAATGCTGATTAAACTGTGAAAAATCATGGTAAAACAAAGTCATATGACTTTCTTTCATCTAATCACATGACCCTCTCTGATCCAATCACAGAGAACCACAGTGTATTTAAATTCATGAAAGACCACAATGAGCATCTTGATAAAGGCCTGACTAGGCTGAAACGTGTAGAAATTTGCTCATAACTTGTGAAAATAAGTAGTAGGTAAGGTGGTTGAGACCAACTCTAATTCACAGAGTTGTTTTTCTCTTGGAAATACCATCATACCCATGATCTACTTTCTTATGTCCAGTACTGGAATCTGAATAATATGGAAGCTGTTACAAACTTTACTTGCAATACATCTGCTTGACTTACATATGCGGTAGGTGCGGTGCATTGAGCCACTTTAATATATGAATTGACTCTATCAGGCCCATTTATCAAAGGGCTTGCGGACCTGATCCGACACTGCGGATCAGGTCCGCAAGACATCGCTAAATGCGGAGAGCAATACGCTCTCCGCATTTAACATTGCACCAGCAGCTCACAAGAGCTGCTGGTGCAACGCCGCCCCCTGCTGACTTGCGGCCAATCGGCCGCCAGCAGGGAGCTGTCAATCAACCCGATCGTATTCGATCGGGTTGATGTCCGGCGATTCCTGTCCGCCTGTTCAGAGCAGGCGGACAGGGTTATGGAGCAGCGGTCTTTAGACCGCTGCTTCATAACTTGTGTTTCTGGCGAGTCTGAAGACTCGCCAGAAACACGGCCCTTCAAGCTCCGTACGGAGCTTGATAAATGGGCCTGTTGATGTGTAATTCCCACCCATGACCCACATTTGCTAAAAGCAGTCTGATTCATTTTAACTTCAAAGAAACAAAGTTTGTCGTTGCCTACCATTACTACTGCAATTTGACCTCCTGACTGGAACAGGCCCACAGCACAGGACATCCCGCAAATACGGCTGTGAAAGTGTCTTTGAAATTTAACTCACAGTCATTGGATACAAGCCAGAAGATTCTGCAAGTTTTTCGCTGTTTTAGAAACAACGCAGAGGGAATCACCCAAGCTATACCTGCATTCATATAAACAGCTGGATCAAACACTCTAATCACTGGCCTGATTGTGTTAAGGACAGTAACATTGACTCTGTTTCAATTTTAACATTGTGTTATTTTGCAACATATATTTTTTAAGCTACTTACATCATTACACACTGATGTTTTACATTATATGTTGATCCTTATCCTATTTTAATTGTACTATTTTACTTTGTATCAGATGCCGGCATCGCTTATTGTAATATAAATATTTGCAATACATTTATAAACTTTTAATATAAGCTTGTGTAATCTCCATTGCTTATAAAGTTCTTTACCTCTCATATGCTGTTTTTTACAGCGCATTCCCATATCCCCTTGTTCTTTGTCTATTTTGGTTTGATGTTAGCAGATGCACTTACCTTTTGGGAATAGCATTTGAGATTTGAGCGTTGTATCTTATACCTACCCTGTTGCTTTGAGTTAACATTTAAGCCTGCTATAGCGAATCATTAGATACCTCGGTTTTTCATTCTGATGTTCTAAAGCTATATCTCCCTCTATCAGACTATATGTTAACACAAGATTAATTCCTCACTTTAGTGTATACAGGTATATCTCTCTAGTTAAAGCAAATCAAGGAAAAGGTACATGTTGTAGAAGATAGAAATTGGCATAAATGATCTGTAAACCTGATTTGGGAGAGAGGAGGTTAATCAAGCAGATTTGCAGTGTACATTAGACAATTACTAGAGCAGATACCATATATATAATAGGCACACTGTGGGTATAAGGAAAGATATAGAAAACAAATAATAAGTGAACAATAAGAAATTGCTTGGGGAAATACTTGACACTCAAACTTTCAACACTTTCTACTTTAACTTCAGAACAATGAACAATATATTAACAAATGTATGAGAAAGGGGAGCTCTGAGTCAGAGACAATAAATGGATATATAAAATTAACACTCCTGGTAACTGAAAAAAGGACAAACAGAACAGCTAGGTTAGTTATTTTGTCAGGCGTAAATTTCCCTCCTCGCCATTTGTTCGTAAATTAATGTTTCACCCCACTCCAGTTGAAGTAGATGTGTTTGGAGTGATCATGTATGTCTAGATCAAATCAGTCCTGTTTACAGGACGTAGAGCATTCAATGTGTTCCCATGACGAGCAAACAAAGATCCTTTAACAGTTTAGCTGCTAAAATAATTATGTTCAATCGTTGTTGGTAATATGCCAAAAGTGGGGGCAAAGCAAAAAAATACTTAAAGGGACAGTCTACACCAGAATTGTTATTGTTTAAAAAGATGGATAATCCCTTTATTACCCATTCACCGGTTTTGCATAACTATCACAGCTATATTAATATACTCTGTGATTACCTTGTATCTAAGCCTCTGCAGACTGCCCCTTATCTCAGTGCTTTTGACAGGCATGCAGTTCAGCCAATCAGTGCAGACTCCAAAATAACTACATGGGAGTGAGCATATTGTTATCTATGACACACATGAACTAGTACTGTATAACTGTGAAAAACCTTCAAAATGCTCTGAGCTAAGAGGCGGTTTTCAACGGTTTAGAAATCAGTTTGAGGCTACCTAGGTTTAGCTTTTCAAAAATACCCTTAAGGGAACAAAGCAAATTTAGTGATAAAAGTCAATTGGAAAGTTGTTTAAATTTTCATGCCCTATCTGATTCATGAAAGTTTAATTTTGACTAGATTGTCCCTTTAATAACCCATATATTCAATGATACTGTGTTGCTGGTTCTAAATGGCAAACACTTAACATTTTAATGTTTCTATTTAGAGCATCAAGATGTTAACTCTTAAACATAAAGCAAATGTATTAACTAAAATTACAATAGCGCCATCTGTTGGTTGAAAGTTCCTTGACATGTGTAACACAGCTCCATCTATTGGTAGCAAGTTCATCACCAAAGTGTGTACTAGGGAAATAGACTAATTTGCATATATTTTGCATAGAGTGACAATTCAATGTATGGTTGTGAGTTTTATCGTTTATCCCTCCCCGAATCCCCCTTCATTTCGTTAGAGTTATATTTTATTATTATGTTGTTTTCTATATGTTTTCTATATGTTTATGTTTTATGTGGCATGTCACCCTAAATTAAACGGGGTGTTTTTAGAGTCTAGTACAGAGTGATATAAAACCAATTCAGAAGTTCATTTTGGAACTGGTTGTTTAGCCTTGCTTTTTCAGGTGGGTCTGTAGCAGTCTTTGGATTTGCTACATGGCTACAGTTAAGTAAACAAACTTTTTTTTTTAAAACTGCATTGCTAGTGTGGCTATTGTAATACTGCCTCAAAAAGTACACATTGAATGCATATTTGAATGTTATATGATAAATTAAATGGAACAGCATTTGCAATATGCTGTAATGAGTACAAATTTGCTATCATGAGGTACAAAGGGCTTGTCACTGGGGCAGTACCCTTAAAAGGAGAGATTTGCACCATTTTTTAAGGGTACAATATGGTACCATAGAACTGAGGTCCAATCTAGTCACCAAAGGTACATATTTGCCTTTGAAAGGTACAATCTGCAAGGGTACCTATTTGTACCCATTTTAAAGGGTACAGCAGGTGTACCTTTGAGGGTACTGCCCCAGTGACAAGCTGTTGTTCCCCTAAAGGTACAATTTTTGCACATTTTTTCTGACAGTGTATGTGTGTCCTCTCAATAATGGATCTGCTAGGTAGACAAAATGTTACTGGGGTAGAAGTACCTCTCTGGGTTCCACCATCTTTGGGCCATGATTTGTCAGGGATCGCCATCTGTTCCAGCACTAGGAGACAGGAGAGGCCCGGGTAACACTCCAGGGGGTCGGCCGCATCTCCCCGAAGCGACGCAAAGGCAAAATTTCCATCCCCAGTCCAGAAGCGGGTAACTGAACAAGATTTAGTTAGTTGGGCTAAACATGAGCTAGGTACAGCAGCACTCCAGTCTTGGAGCTCTAGCAACAAGGTAGCCATACATAAATTGTTGAGATTGCATTCTGAAGAGGGTGTGACAGACATGGACCCTCATATATCAGGGATCACTTTCCCTACAATTAAGCTTCTGTGCCCCTTCAACCAGCATTCTGTAGGTAGGGTGATCTTCACAACCGTTGTCTCCTTTAATTGGTTGTCAGTTGGTGTAGAGGGCTCCGAGTCTGTAATTTTTAATGTCAAGTGATCCATCTTTCCCTGCTGCATAGGTGATATCAGATGTTCGAAGTTACGGCTCATTTGTTGCTCTAACTTGCCGAGTAGGTTGAGCAGCTCTGTGTAGAATTCCTCCCTATTATAGGCAGCCATACTGAACTATTTTACCCCCGTTCTCAGGGGGGGGGGGAAGTGTTGTGTGTCGTGGTCGGCCGTTGTCTGGTATTGCTTATGCTTAAATCTGGTCTGGGAGATCACGATCATAAAAGTATTTATATGCACCTGCTCAGCAAGTAGTTAGAAGACCGATGAAAGGTCTGTGGTTGTTGGAACCTGCAGGATTAGGATGATGTTCGGTAAAAGATTTGAATCACTCCAAGAGCTACCAAGAAATGCGACTTATCATGGCCGC
The DNA here is from genome assembly GCF_027579735.1 of Bombina bombina. NCBI lineage: Eukaryota > Metazoa > Chordata > Amphibia > Anura > Bombinatoridae > Bombina > Bombina bombina. Next base: position 161,724,101 of record NC_069505.1, on the reverse strand, counting down.
CGCCTAGACACGCCCCCCTTTATTTCATTTTTATCCCCATATCTACTAGTCCTGCTGCCAGACAGACATTATCTGTCATTAAAACTTCTTTTGAAATGAATTTGTCCCTTTAAATTACATGTGATTATAATATTATTATTTAACATATTTAGATACCGAGCATGTGTCTTTGTTGTCTGTGTGATTTAGAAAGAGTATACAATTGTAATCAACTTTCTGATTTACATAAATATGTAATAAGCTTCATTCTCTTGCAGCATCTAATATAACCTTTTCTGGGTTTTCAGACTCCCATTGATTTCTTTGGCATTTGTGGCCTCAAGGGTGGCGGTTTGAAAGATTGGTGCGCTGCGGCGGAAAAAATGCAAGCGTACCTGTTGAATGTTTGATAAATTGGGAAGAGGGTCAAATAGAGCCGAATTTAAATTGGAAACATCTGGAATGACACAAGCATCGATCTGCGTTGGATTGAGATTGTGGGAGCGTACATTACTTCACACATTTCAACATTTGATTAATTTGCAAATTACGGCGGATTCCATTTGCGTCAAATATGACGCCAGATTTAAGTGGATTCCATCATATTATCAGTTGAAGCTTTGATAAATCGGCCCCAAAGACTGTAAATACATTTTAAAAATGCCTGGGACATGCATAAGCCTATCCTAAGAAGTAACATGTATTATGGGTAGACTTGATGGTCCTTTTTGGTTCTTATCTACCGTCAAATTATATGTTTCTATGAAGCAGAGCACTAAGCTCCAGAAACAGGCTACTTATATAGCAGTCCTATAGAAAAGTAGAGAAGGTGCCACATAGCATAACACTATGAGGATATATAAGATATATAGCAGGGGTATATACACTCACATCTGTTGAAATACTGAATATAGTGCAATACAGGCAGGCCTGATCCTCAGAGTTTCCTGGCTAACTCGCCTCTCGTCATAGCGCAGGGACTACGTCTCTCCACAGTACCACCACTGCTATCAAGTTTGCATGCCAAGGGCCAAAAAAGTGTTTCATGCAACAGACTGCTCATGCGAAGCTTCACAAACAATAAGCAAGTTGCATTAAAAAAAGTGTTTATTCGAACACAGAAGTATCCAGCAATGCATTTCTCAGTTTAAAAAACATTTCATCAGGCTGATGAAATGTTTTTTAAACGTAGAAACGTGCTGTACGTTCTATTGGCATGCAAACTTATTAGAGGTGGTGGAACTGTGGACAGACGTGGTCCCCTGCTCTGTGCAAGAGATGTGTTAGCCGGGCAACTCCAAGGATCTGGCCTGCCTGTATTGCACTATATTCAGTGCTTCAACACATGTGAGTGTATTTACCTGTGACAACCCCCAAAGGGTCTTGATTTTTATATTGGAACCCAGTTGCAGCGAAACAGCACTTCCTTACAATCATGAGCCTCAGGAATACCTGGATTTGGGAACAGGATCCTGAAAGATCAGTGGTGGCACTGAGGCCTTTATTAATAAAAGGGCAAAGACAGATGCGAAGTCACAACAATCTGAAGTCGGGGCAGGTAGCAGGCAAGCGAGGTAACAAGGGCAATCCGAAGTTAGGTACTAGGAAATCTGTATAACAAAATAAGAGTTAACACAGACAAAAATACAAGGGAAGAACTCCAGAACCAGGAAGCAAGGAAAATAACCAAGCACTGACTGGGGGGCGTGCTGAGAATTTATAGGGAAACTAAGTAACATGACCAGTCACGTGCCTACAGAAGGTGGAGCAAGCAGAGTCAATAAGAGGAGGTCAGGGACTCAGCGTCATCTTGTTTTTTCCCTGGCCTGCCCTCCTCCATCAGTCCGAGACCCCTTCTCCCTTCATATGCTCAAACGCTGAGTTTGCGTAGTGGCCTCCATTTTACAGCGACGGAACACTCGCCAGCAAAACTCTGTGGCAATAAGGAGAGGGAAAGACAGTTGTAGGCCGGCGATAGAACGCCCGGGAGGCAAAGACCATCACTGCACCACCCCTACGATGCCACCGAAAGCCAGGAGCGGGTAAGTGACCGGCCGTGCATTGACAATACCCCTGCTATATATCTTATATATCCTCACAGTGTTATGCTATGTGGCGCCTTCTCTACTTTTGTATAGGATTACCTTGATGTGGAAACCCTTACACTTGAGGAGAGCTGACAGATAGACTTCTACTGAGAGCATTTGTCTATATCGGATACAATAGACTTTTATTTTGCTCACATTTTTATGTTTTATATATGCTGCTAATATTCATATTTTAATAGTTTCAAATAGGTTTCCATTAGGTTTGTTTGTGGTGAATGCCCCTATCAACATCTTAGTGTGTTATAATTATATGACATATAGCAGTTTGATGAGCACAAGTAAGAGGTGTGCAAAGTCAGAGGTAGAAAATGCAAGTGGAAACCTCTAGGAGCAAAGCTAAGAAGAGTTCAGCGGTGGCTCAGCAGGGAGAAAGCTAAGCTAAAAACTTCCAGAATGATTTCACCTTGTAGACTGAAATATAGCTAAAGCCTCTGCCGCAGTACTGACACACACAATTAAGGCATCGTAAGTCAGACAACAAAGATAATACTCTGTTCAGATGCTGAATTAAATTAGGTAGGTGTAAACATACTTTCGTTTAATTGATTTAATTGTGTTGCAGCAACCGAAGCTTTTTATCCCTCTGATTTTCAGATTTGAAGTTTGGTATTTTATTAGATTTGGAATTATTAATGAAAGTGGATGTTGATTGATACAGAGTGCCAATCAAGTGGGAGGCTGCAAAAAATCCCAGTGTGCCTTTTCAGCACATACTAGTGCATTACTTCTGTAATAGAGATATACATTTAGGCTATGGGGCCGATTGTCCCCTAATTGCCCAGTTTCCACACAAGACTGACCGGAAACAGCAGTTGTCTTAAGACTGCTGCTCCATAACTTGCCCGATGCCTCTGAGGCTGCGGACATTAATCCGCCTGATCGTATATGATCGGGTTGATTTACACCCCCTGCCAATGGCCGATTGGTCGTGAATTTGCAGGGGACAGCATTGCACAAGCAATTCACCAGAACTGCTTGTACAATGTTAAATGCCGACATTGTATTCTTGCAATGTTAAATGCCGACATCGTATTCTGTCGGCATTCAGCGATGTCTGGTGGACATGATATGCTACGGGCGATAAAAGAATGATTGCTTGATAAAAATAATTTGTTAATTTGTTCATGCCATTTGGCACCAAAAAAAAGCTACAGGAATGGGGGAAGGAGTTATGTTGTATGGTTGAGCGTGAGTGAAGGGGCAGGCATTACACACTCAGCGGAGAATGTAATGATGCATACGAGTCAGCGGATGAACAGATCTGCTGCCCATATGCTGTGAAGGCGTGTGTACAGCTTCTCAAGTTGAGAAGTAGTCCACACGCCATTTAATACATGGGGCCCTAAGATCACTGCAAATCTATGTCTTGGTGTGTTGCACTTTCATAAGAAGAAATCTGGCTCCGAATGTCATGAGCAGTCGCCTTCTTCCACATTTGGATTATCACAAATGATCCGAATAATACACATGCCTAGTCAATAATCTCCTTTGTTTGTAATGATGTAAAGGGTTCTGACCATTCATTTGTCCACTGCCCCCTCGTCCAACACTGCCATAAACTAATAACTGATGTTAGGGACAGCCAGTCAGGCACTAAATGCTGGATTATAGTCATACACGAGTTGTACATTCTATTAACATTATAAATAGGTTCTTATCATTATCCTATTTTTTTTCTGTGCATTTTGCATTATAAAGCAAAACGGGAGTATCCTCTCACTCATTTTTCATTTGTGTGCACCACCCAATCATGCCCTCTGTCAGCAGCAAAAAGATTCCACCTTGAGTGTTCTGATATCAGCCAATGAGTATTCTGGGGCAAAGCAAGGTTTAATCAGGCACAATTTATTTGTGGATGTGGTAGATTTAGCAGCCCAGAATGCATTGCAGAGGGAAGCATTTTTAAAGCTGCTGAAGCAGTAAAGCTTTGATCCTGTAGTGGATCTACTCAACAGAGGGCCCTGGTACAAATATTTTTTGGGCCCCCCAAAGGTAGTAAGCCAGTAGTTAGTCAGTCAGTAGTCAGTAGTAAGCCATAGTAATAAAATACATGCTGCTCTGTATAAGAGTATGAATAGATAGATGGAGCTGCACTAATAAAAGTTCCCCCTGCATTAGGATTGAACATATTTTGCACGTGCCTACGTATAGACCGGCTTCTACTGCACCTGCTGCACCAATTATAGTTCCACCCCTGCTTTAATCCCCTGGGGGGGAGCATTTCTTGGTTTAAAGCTAATGTTTCAAAGAGTGTATAGCTTGCTGAGAATAGTAGGTGTGGTTATGTGGTGTAGGAAGCTCTCACTGTCAGTTCTCTGTCACACATCTCCTTCCCCCTCCCCACACAAACTACATACTTTAGTTAGGTTGAATGTATGTTAAATGAAAGGAAATTTAAATATGTATAAGTTATAAATACCCCAATGAGGTTTCTCTATTAGAGAAGCACACGTGAGCAGATGTCTACTGTGCTCTCTCATAAATAGGACATCTGATCATTAAGAATTATATAGGCAAATATATTAAAACAAATGTGAAGATTAAAGAATGCTGTGATTAGAAAATAATCATATAAGATTGTATTTTATGTTGCCATCCTTTTAAAACCCTTTTTAGAAATAACTGCCTCACTAGCTGGTATGCAGCAATCTTCTGAACCAATCACATGCTATGTCTATTTATTCAAAGAGTTTATTGCTAAAGACATTCTCAAATAAATGCATGAGGAGTTGCACTGTATAGTATGTATAAAAAAACACAAATTTGTTTACTTGTGAGGCCTATGACACAAACCCACGGCCCATCTTGATGTCATGATGACAGCTTGAAGCCTTATTTAATTTTTCTCTCATTCCTCAGAACTTTTTAATAAATCGCTTCTAAATGTATTGCTGTACTTCTTCCCTCCGAGGGATGAGTCAGATTTAAATCTTCGTGACAGTCCTTCATGTTTTTCAATCACTGCAACACCTTCATTTTCTACAGATTTTTTTTTTGATCCTTTGTAAAATGCCTTCAATATGAATTCTTTAGTTCTCAGAAAACCACATTATTAGACACAAAAAGGGTTATATAAGTATTTTCAATTGTCTTTAAAAACAGACAAGCTTCATTTTTTTTTAGTATTTAGTAAAATATACTGAGAAAAAAATGATGTATATTCCAGCGTTCATATCTGCATCTGACCCTGTTAATTAAAGTATAAGTAAATGTTCTTTTATCAGAAAATTTACATTTTTATTGTGCAATTCGTAACAATATCTGACAAACCGAACAGACTATGCTTCCAATCGGCCTCTATAGTAAGATCTCAAATAAGGGAAACTCCTAATGCAAGTCTTCCACAGCCACCAGCAATACTAATGTGAAAACAATGATAAAAAGAAGAACGAGTGGAACGCAAACATTTGCATGCGAGCGATAAGGGGTTTATCAATGATTTTTGCGCTCGTCTGGCTTATCTCTGGTGTTACGAGTTAAAAGAAAATGCAATTGCTTGAGTGCAATCACGATTTACACTAGAATGATTACCGCGACTTCAGAGCTCTGGTTAACTGTTTTGCGAAACAAAAAGGTTGCACAAAACACTTTAAAATACATTACAAAATATAGTTACACTCTTAATAACACTATCTAATAAGAATTATTACGAAATATTGCACACAAAAGTTATAAGGGCTCAAAAATATGAAGCAAAGGGCTTTAACATAGGGACACATTAATATACATGTCCAAAAATGTATATGTATGTATATACTGTATGTATATATATATATATATATATATATATATATATATATATATATATATTTTTCCAAAATATGAGGGCATTCACAGGTCTTTTTTTCCCACAAAATATTCTCAAATTTTATTTAGCATATTAGAATACACATTCCATCCATAAAGTTAAGTCAACGTTTCTGCTTGTCAATTAAGCCTTTTTGAAGACCCTGTTATCTAAACAAAAAAAAAACCATACATTAAATACAAATAAATATATTTACATAAAAACACTGAAATGAGCCCTAAACTCATATACAATTCTATGAATCTCCCAATATGGTGCTTTACCAAACAACCCTGATTCCACCTTGTTAATAAAAAACCTTCTTAGTATTCCTTGTTCAGTATGTATTATCTGTCTCACGTGCATCGGTCAGCAATTTCTTTTCCAAACTTTAAATTCACTTCTACAAAAGCATTCTTATTGGATTCCATAGAATTAATTAGAATGTTAAATACCAAAACTTTCCATTAACAGTGCCTGTTAGTCACACTTGATGTAGCCATTGTTCATCATAAGTTAGGTGTAGAGGCAGTTAGACAGAAACTCATGACTGATTATATTGGTCAGCCCATATCATTTATACTGGATCTATTATATTAACACACAATTATTTTCAGTTTGAAACCTAGATTTAGATTTCAAAAAGTTGACTACAATGCTAGATATCAAGATGGCAGGGGGTAAATGAGGGAGATCTTATATTATGTATTTCTATATTTATTTTTTACTCTCCGTTTTGCCTCTTTCACCTCCCTTGTGTTCTGTGAAGACAAATGGACACGTAAAAAAAAAATCAGTACTTTTTCAGGGCAACTGGCACTTTTGAGGTTAGAATGCACTACATACATGTATGGGGAGCACAGAACTACCACTGGGTGCTGATAAAATGTTCACCTTCTGAAATGAATACAAATTAAAATGCATTGCATGCCTTCATCCAAACACATTAAGTTATAAACAAGAGTGACACAAGCTCCGTGTAATTTCCATAGACACATACAAAACACGAAAATGAACTGCACTCTCAAAATGGACTGGGTACACAACCTATGACTCTGCAAAACTCACATCCCTGGGTGTTCACCAGTACTCACAGACAACTGCACCCAGGGCTGTGATTTTTGCAGGGTCATAGGATGTTTACCCAGTCAGGGGAGATATTAACACAGATGATATAATGACAGAAAGTTATATGTCTACATGAAAAAAAGATGTAAAAGTATGTGTATTTTATGTATACAGGGAGGGAGTATAAAAGTGCCATAAAGACAGCTGCATGTACATATAAAAGTACATAGACATGCTTCCATGGTACACACTGAAGGAGGATGGGAAAAAACAATGGCATACGTATGGACATAAGCTTACCTATGTACCAATGTACAAGGAGATTGGTACACAAGTGCATAGGTAAGCTTATGTAAACAAATATGCCATTGCTTTTTTTTTTTATCTATTTATCTATCTATATATGTATCTATCTATCAATGTATCTATGTATGTATCTATCTATCTATCTGGAGGCTACTTGCCACAATGCAAATTGTTTTTAAAGTTAAATGTCAACGGACAATATACTAATAAGAAAGCAATGCATTCACATCAGCGCTTTTAAGGGACATAAAAAAGAAAAAAAATATGATTCAGATAGAGCATACATTTCTAAACAACTTTCCAATTTACTTCTATTATAAATTTTGCTTCATTCTCCTGGTATGTTTTATTTAAGAAGAACCAGTGCTACTGGGAGCTAGCTAAACACATCTGCAGTCACTAATCAGCAGCTAGCTCCCACTTTCTGAGCCTACCTAGGTAAGTTTTTCAACAAAGGTTTCCAACGTAACTAAGAAAATTAGATCATAGAAGTACATTTGTAAGTTGTTTAAAATTGTGTGCTCTATCTTTGGGTTTAAAGTTCCTTTAACTATAGGAATGCAATGTCCCTTTAACAAAACTAGACTTAATATAACAAGAATAACTAAATACAAAAGTTCCATGATAAACACAGTTAGATATCATTACAATCCTTATTTAATGCATTTTTAGTAATAATATGTTTTGGAACTCTGAATGTCACAACATATAATCTGGTTGCAATTATATTAAAGAAACCATTAATAAGCACTATGCTTTTTGTTATATCTAGTTCACCCAGTTGCTAAAGCATATCAATTGCATTTATTAGTACTTTCTTTGCAAGAAAAGTAATATTTTCCAGATACATAACAACATTCACAAAAGAAAGTTTATGATAATATAATTAAAATGTTATGATCCCATAACAGTTTTGCCACAAATTCCCTAAATATTTGTATAATTAGATTCATAAATTGCAACCATTGCATGTGATAAGCAAATACAGTCACCTGCAGCAGTATTGTAGGTTCCATTAAGATCTAGGGTGGTAGCCCAAGGCAAAATTCAGGGGCACCCTGGTACAATTTCACTCCTTTCAAATTCTCTCTTGGCTGATACCCAGACCATCCCATAAAGTAAACTGTCTGTAGTCAATATTTTGAAATAATTAATATATAGTAAGTAATTCCATATACAAAGGCCATTACATGCATGTTACTGTCACTGGGATAAAAAGAGAAGTTTGTCTATATGTGGAATTAAATTGTAAACTAACCTAGAATAACAGAGAACAAATAAAACACTAAGGAAAATCCAACAAAACCTTTGGGGGACCATTTATCAAGCTCCGAACGGAGCTTGAAGGGCCGTGTTTCTGGCAAGCACTGCTCCATAACCTGTCCGCCTACTCTGAGGAGGCGGACAGAAATTGCATAAAATCAACCCGACCCTGGGGGGCGGAGCCAACAGCCGAGGCAAGTGGATGCAGATACCATGAGCTCCAGATACAATCAAGGCATTTAACGATTAAAATGCTATATTACTTTTCTTAAAGGATACATATGTTAAGTGTGGTTACTAGAGGGGTCAGTGGAACCTGTAACTTTCCTTTTCTGGCTTAAATATTTCCTGGGATCACCACATAATAACGCTGCGTGCTGAGGCCTACTTGGCACTCCTAGACTTAAGCTGATTCAGCTCATTCAGAAAATCTGCAAGATCTATATTTTATTCACTGGACGTTTATATCCCTGTGGTGGAGGAAGCACCATTCTATTAGCCAGCGCATTCATAAGAAGAAAAGCAACAAACATATAATGGAGATTGTTGATCTTTTGCATTTGATGGCAAACAAGATGGACAAGCATTTTTATTCCTTTGCAAGCGCATTGAGGGGTGAGCACAATGATATTCCCGGAGAAAAAGTGACCGGTTTCCTCACTCAAGCCCTTTCTAGCTCATTGCGGAGAGATGGTGCACACTGGAGTCCCTGTCGCTGATCCGGTGAAGCAGGCTGGGTTGGACAGATGGCAGGGTAGTGTGATAACCTCAGACATGGTAACAGTATACACTGTGCGCTTTGCGGCGCCGGGGGCACATTCAACTCAAAAGGTGGACACTGGGGGTCTGACTCTTGGTTTTCTACCGATGCGGCCGGTCGCTGGAAGATTTCAGGCTCAAATTGGTTTTGGTTTGCAAACTATGAGCGTCACACCATTACACACAGCTCCCGCTCCATGTAAATCTTGCTCAGACTCTCCGGGTTGCAGAGGAACCTTTAGAGATACCAGGCTGCTTTTACATACTGTGAACGCCGCACTCCGGCACTGAACCATCTATACACCAGTCTTAAGCGCTAACTGTAGAGCCCTGTTGTTGCGGCTTTTTCCATGGTGGACCATATTGCCCGTTGATGTTCCTAACGCAGTTGGAGTGGGTTAAAGCAACAGGGATCGCTGAAGTGTGTGAGAGACAATTCCCCAGTGTATTTGAGTCTCTCTTCTGCTAAAGCAGTTGCCGCTCTGGAATAGGGTAAACTGCAGAAGCCTACTACTTTTCCTAATTTGGTCAGCACTTGGCTAAATAGACTAGGGACTAATAGTTATTACTCAATGTTGTTTATTGACTGAGTCAGGATCAGTAGAACGTTTTGCTATGCTATTCTGCTGTTGGCTGTTTATTTTTGATATCTCTCAAAATTTGAATTTACTGTTGGTATGTCTTTGCACTCTTAGAAGGGGGATCTATATATTCCAATCTGCAGCTCATTATGCAAGTTTTGCTATGTGATAACTATATACTTGCTTAAGCTTTCCCGCTAACACTCCCTATTGCACCATTGATATTTTATAATAACTGTATATCATGAGCTGGGAATGATGTGGTAGAGATAGTTTATTGTATGTCTATAGACTAGTCTAATATTGCTTTATTTAAAGTGATTAGATAATTATCTGTATCCACTGAATTCTTGGGTTTCTGGGGCAGTTTAGAGGTGCTGGACCCGTTTCTAGCTCAGCTTATTTATCTTCAGTATACTAAAAGTTGCATATAATAATTCTAATTTCTTGCACCAAATATGTCTGTTAAATATTACTTTTTATATGTCACACTAGCTCATATGGGGCTCTTACTTCCTCCTCTCAATTAATATATACAGGGAACTGTTATACATATATACTCTTGCTTGCAAAATGTTACTTTTTATATGCCTTATGCTCTTTAGATACATATCTTAAGCATTCCTCCCTTGCAGAAAGAGTGGTTAATTTATTATATTTCCTGGTTGGTGATGGTAGACTAGAGGGTATAACTACTCAAATCTTTACAACTAGCACTTTCAAAAGTAAGGAGTTCTAAGTCTACTAATCCCCTCATAATGTATCTAACTACCTAATATAGCCATAATCAAAGTACGCACTATGTATATTCTTTTAAAGTCTCTAATATTATATACCACCTCCCCCCCCCACATATTCACCCGATTTGGTGAATTCTCTAGCGGTCTTAATCCGCTACGTAATGCTAACTTTCCTTTTCTCTAACATATATTTCATTGGGTACAAGGGTTATCTTTTATGTCCAATGAGGAAACTAGTTATACAATTTGTTAAATGTTATAACCTCTCAGTTAAGGTAGTTTTTATTATGTTTTATGGTACAATTTAAAGTATCATTATACTAGGCATTATCTCATAATAAAGAGGTATTACAGTAACTCATATAAAATAAAAATTGTAAGGTATCATTGCCAGCTCGGCAATATCGCAAAAAATATGCCACATCAGAAGTATGGCCTGCCATATTAGCCCTAAAAATAGCTGTCATGGGCCTCCACATGATATGCGACCCCCCTTGTTTGAGCTACTATTTTAAGGTTGGGGTAAGGTGCAGGAGTTATATTTTTTGCAATGTGACATTTATACCTTGAGGTTACTCTTGTACTTTTTCTTTTAATTTCAACAATTGCTTGTCTTCATATTGTGGAGGAAATGTTTATGATGTCAGGCTATGTATGTTATATTACTAAATACCTTAATAAAAAACTTTGATTAATAAAAAAAATCAACCCGATCCAATACGATCAGGTTGATTTACACCACCTGCTAGCGGCCGATTGGCAGCAAATCTGCAGGGGACGGTATTGCACCAGCAGTTCACAAGAACTGCTGGTGCAATGATAAATGCTGAGAGCGTATGCTGTCGGCATTCATCGATGTGCAGCAGACATGATCCGCAATATTGGATCATGTCCGCTTGCACGTTAGTAATTAGGCCCCTTGGTGTCTCTTTTTGAGCATTATATTATAAAGTACTGTAGGTGCCTTTCCTTTACATCCACTCGCATAGCTAGATACATAGCTCTCAAGGTAACATTTGCATCTCTAAAATTCTTTGAGGGACCTCACAGTACTGAAGCCAGGCAATTCACTAGTACAGTGAGTGCTTGGAACCCACCCAGAGCTACAAATATTTATCCAATCTTCTTACAGCACCCTGCAACACCATATAGTGGCAAAAGGAAACATATGTTCATCCCTAAGTGAAAAATGGAGAACACAGCAAGTACGCATGCCTCCGGCTATGAACAAGATGACTGCAATGACACCTTTGCGTACACTGATGAGGATGCCGATAGGATCCTACAAGAATGCGAACAAGGTGACATTGGGGAGGTACCAATCAACGTATTCTGCAAACTTCTAAATCTTAAGAGACGAGAAATAAATTACAAACTACATGCAAATGACATAGCGGACTACTACAGGAGGAAGATGATCCTGAGGGGTCTGAGGATGAAGAGTATTACAAACACTGGAAGAAACAACACGGAGTTCTGCAGAAAATGGTGCAGTATCCTCAACAAATGTTTGTTTGATCTAATGTTACTCATTCTGGAAGAGGTAACAAGATTGAAGGAACAAATTGGGGGAGACATTGAGACCTTGGAACAAACAAAATTGAAGATTTTACAGAATGATCCGAAAGAAGAATGGATAACAGAGTTACAAGACAAGGTCAACAAATACCAGCAGGACCTAGTCAATTTTAAGAACAAAAAGCTACTTGTGGTTGAAGGTGACTATAGAGAAAAGAACGTCTATACTTGGCTTACAGGTAAAACACCCAACAGAAGATACAATAGAGCCAAGAAGACCAGCAAACCGATTAACACTGTTGATACCAGTGGAGCAGAGTCCAGTGATCATGACAATGAAAACACCAGATCAAACACGGATAACAAAAATAGAGTAACATCAAAACCACCTGCCCATGTTAAAAAAAAGGGAGGAAGAAAGGAACCAGAACCCACAACAGAATGGGTGGACAAAACAAGAATAACCAGATCAGGAGCAGCGCAGAAGATGTAGTAGTCAATTTAAGCACAAGGACCATCACAGAAATAGAGAATGAGGTTCTGAACAAAGGATTGAGCTTCGTACCAACACCTAAGATAGATATGGTCACAAACCATGTAGAAATGAACAAACTACAAAGACAACTCAAACTGAAGATGATAAACAGACACAGAGCAATCCTTTCTCTAAAAAAAATATGTTTGAACCCATCAACACTCATCCAGTCATAAAAACCTACATAAAAGTTTGTACACAGGAGGTAGAAAAAATAAGTAAACAATATAGGAACAGAGGACAAAACCTTGTCTGATGACCAGTCCATTTTCATACGCCCTGCGGACAAGGGAGGAGCCATAGTCATCCTGGACTATGAATATTACAGAAATGAACTTATGACACAACTTCAGGACACAAGTGTATACCAGCAATTACAGTTTAACCCTACTTCCATGTACAAAAAAGTTGTGGATGACATCATCACGATGGCAGTCCACAATCGCTACATTGATGTGAAACTAGGAGAATTCCTCTCTACACAACATCCAAATATAATCTACACAGTACCCAAAATTCACAAATCGACCAGTAACCCACCAGGGAGACGGATAGTATCCGTCAGGGGCTCACTTTTCCAACCGATTGCCCTATACAATGATCCCTTCCTACTACAGACTGTCAAAAAAGCAACGTCTTTCTTACTGGACTCTAAATCTCTGATAAAAGATTTGAATAACATTAAGAACATTAATCAGGATAGCATCTTCATTACCCTTGATGTAAGCAGCCTTTACACCATTATCCCACACAATATTGGCATTATGGCAACCAAAGAATTCTTGATTGAAGATACCACGTACTGTGGTCCACCTATAGAGTTTCTTCTGGACTTGATACATTTATGTCTAACTCATAACTATTTCAAGTTAGAAAAAAAGTACTATCTACAACAAATGGGCAAAGTCATGGGCTCAAACATGGCACCTGTCTACGCCAACCTATTTATGGCCTGGTTTGAAAACCAATTTGTGTACTCAAAAATCATGGATAACATCATCATGTACTGCAGATACATTGATGATGTCTTCCTAATTTGGAATGGGCAAGAGGAGGAACTATCAAAATGGTTTAATCTTATAGACAATGCATTACCTTATGTAAAATTCAAGATGAAATCTAATAAGAACAAAATCCACTTCTTAGATATTGAAATCTATAAGGATACAACCAACCTAGAGATGAAAATTGGAACAACTCTCTACTCAAAACCGACAGACCGAAACTCCCTACTGACAACGAACTCCTTCCACCCGAAGGCACTGAAGAAAGGCATAATAAGATCACAGATGATGAGAGTGATTCGCAACAACAGTGATAAAAAGAATAAAGAAATACAACTGGATGAAATGAGGTTAACATTTATACAAAGAGGATACAAGCAAATGGAGGTGGAACAAGTCCTACATGACATCTGGGATCTGACCCAAACAGATCTCCTCACCAGAGAAAGACAAGACAAAAACAAAGATGAACGTATGAACACGATAACAACGTTCAACCCCACCAGCAGACTCACACAAAGAGTTATAGAGAATAATTGGTTTATCCTAAATCAAGACCCAACTCTACCCTTCTACAACAAACCACCTCCAAGAAGGGTATGCAACAGAACCAGTAACCTCTGAGATATTTTAGTTAAAACTACCTTTGAACCTGACACAAGACAAAACCAATGGCTACCTACACCTAAAAAAGGATGCTACAGTTGTGGTAACTGCACTACATGCAACTCTTTCCTCACAGGTTCAAAATTCCATCACCCTCACAATGGGAAGACAATACACATACAACATAGACTGACATGTACTACAGAGTATGTTGTCTACCTGATCATTTGCCCATGTGGCCTTTTCTATGTAGGAAAGACCAGCATGTCTTTCCGTGACCGCCTTGCAAATCACTGCAATGCAATCAGGAAAGCCATCAAGGACAAGAAAAGTGACCAACGTGTGCCACGTCACTTTATGCAACATTGCCACACTGTAGCCATGCTAAGGACCATCCTCATTGACTGGGTACTGCCACTAAAAAGAGGGGGTGATAGAAACCTTGAACTACTTAAAAAGGAAGCAAGGTAGATTAACCACTTGGAAACACTGGTTCCCAAATGACTAAACACCAGTATTGACTATGCCCTATTCTATTAGACTTTGTACTCTGGTGACACTCATGCACCCTGGGGAGGACTCTTAACTAACACCTGTACATACTTATATTTATAGTGGTAGCAACAGTATTATTTCCCTATGCACCCTAAGTGCTTTGGCTTATTGTATATTGAGTCATAGTCTGCCCTCCAAATAAAAACCCCCATACTTTTGCAATACCTTACTTGACGATTTCTCTTGGCAATTTGTTTTTACACCTATTGCTATTGATTCCGTAATGTCTCTATTTGATGTCATAGGTTAATGTGTACTTGCAGTGACTCCCCACATATCCACACATAGCCCTTTTATTTCTTACAATCCAGATGTTGACCAAACAAATCCACATATGCTCTGGTTTACGATTATTTTTACACATAATGACCCTAGTTACATGTCATATACTCCCTATACCCTATATTTCAACCTCCCAATTTGTATACTTACACTAACACACACATGAACAATGTCCATTACAGTTTCTATAACTGTCTATAATGTAGTACATGGTATTTTCACTCTTTGTATATATTTAACAGCAACCCCATCTGTATGTACTTACAATACCACTTGCAGCCTTGCATTTGTCTATTGAACGATATACAATTTCCTTTATTATCACACAAACTCCCACTATACACACTATAAAATATTCTGCCTTGTAGCTTTTATTACCATCTCCTAAGAAATATATCGTGGACACTATAGAACAACGCTTAGCGTAACATTGTATTTATGGTTGCCATAGCAATGTATTTTGGACACTATATACCCATCACTATAAAAAAGCGGAACAGGCATAGTACTGTTTACAGCTGAACACATTTCACATGTAGTGAATAAGGTAAGCCATGAAAGAACCTGTTCCTATTCTATTAACAATTGGCCTCAACACAAGGATGCTTCTTAAACATAAGAATGGGATTAATAACATTTGGTCTCATGACACATACACCACTTTACCATTAAAGACAAGGGGATTCTTAATGCATGTGATTTGTATATTTACTTGTATATCTACTTGTGTCCTCTGCATATTTACTTTAGCACTTAATATCACTTATGTTTGCACCACTGACAACATATTGTGTTAATGGATGGTGTACATTAGAATGAATATAGTAGTTTATCTTCATTATACAATGCTGCTGTATACTTTAGACATCTCTGTTGATGTATATATTAGTGTGTTCAGTATGGTATCTTTACATGCTAATCACTGTGACTGTGCATTTCCCCCTGAAATATCTGCATATACAGTTTTCTTGTTGTCATATAGAGTGTAAGGATAACTAACTTTGAGTCTTTTTTGCCATTTAAATAGTCATGTACTATAGTTAATGCCTAGACTATATGGATTGTAAGGACATGAGCTATGTGTGGATGTGAAACAACTTGTTTCAACTATTTGTAATATTAGCTATTTGCATTTCTACCAATTGTATACAGTTTGCCTAAACTGAACTTTTGTACTAATTTCTATATAGAAATAACTTAGATAAATATGCAGATACTATCTTACGTATGTATAGTCACTTTGTTTTTACTCTACATGGTTGTAATCCCATGCTGTGTTGTTCTACACTAAGGGATATTAACTATGACCTAGATTACGAGTTTTGCGTTAGAGGCTATGCGGTGCTAATGAGCAGTTTTGTCTCACCGCTCACTTACATGCAGCGCTGGTATTACGAGTTTTCAGAAACCCGTCATTAAAAGACAAGAAATGAGCGTTGAGCAAAATTTTGCTCATTACCACACTCCAATACTAGCGCTGCTTAAGTCGGCAGTGAGCTGGTTGTACGTGCTCATGCACGATTTCCACATAGGAATCAATGGGGAGAGCCGGCTGAGAAAAAGTCAAACACCTGCAAAAAAGCAGCGTAAAACTCACTAACGCAGCCCCATTGATTCCTATGGGGAAATAAAAGTTATGTCTACACCTAACACCCTAACATGAACCCCGAGTCTAAACATCCCTAATTTTACACTTATTAAACCCTAATCTTCCGCCCCCGACATCGCAACACTTACATTATACTTATTAACCCCTAATCTGCCACTCCGGACACCTCCGCCACCTACATTATATATATTAACCCCTAATCTGCTGCCCCAACATCGCCGACACCTACATACTATTTATTAACCCCTAATCTGCCGCCCCCGACATCGTCGACACCTACATTATACTTATTAACCCCTAATCTGCCGCTCCGGACACCTCCGCCACCTACATTATGTGTATTAACCCCTAATCTGCTGCCCCCAACATCACGACACCTACATACTATTTATTAACCCCTAATCTGCCGCCCCCAACGTCGCCACCACTATATTAAATTTATTAATCCCTAAATCTAAGTCTAAATATGATTTAAATAAATCTTTTGCAGGCCCAAACCCCTAAAACAAACCCACCCAATACACCCTTAAAAAAAACCTAACACTAACCCCCTGAAGATCGACTTACCGGGAGAAGTCTTCATCCAAGTCGGGCTGAAGTCCTCAATGAATCCGGGCGAAATGGTCCTCCAGACGGGCAGAAGTCTTCATCCAGATGGCATCTTCTATCTTCATCAATCCGGCGCGGAGCGGGTCCATCTTCAAGACATCCGACGCGGAGCATCCTCTTCATCTGACAACTAAAGATGAATGAAGGTACCTTTAAGTGATGTCATCCAAGATGGCGTTCCTTAGATTCCGATTGGCTGAATTTTTATGGTAGAAAAAACCTATTGGCTGATGCAATCAGCCAATAGGATTGAAGTTCAATCCTATTGGCTGATCCAATTTTCAGGGCAATGTGGAGCTTAGGTTTTTTTAGATAGTATTTTATTTGGGGGTTGGTTGTGTGGGTGGTGGGTTTTACTGTTGGGGGGGTTGTTTTGGGGGGTTGTTTGTATTTTTTTCACAGGTAAAAGAGCTGATTACTTTGGGGCAATGCCCCGCAAAAGGCCCTTTTAAGGGCTATTTGTAGTTTAGTTTAGGCTAGGGTTTTTATTTATTTTGTGTGGGCTTTTTTTATTTTGATAGGTCTATTAGATTAGTTGTATTAGTTTAAATATCTTGTAATTTGTTTTTTATTTTCTATAATTTAGTGTTGTATTTTTTTGTAATTTAGCTAATTGTATTTAATTTATTTAATTGTATTTAATTTAGGTAATTTATTCAATTGTAGTGTAGTGTTAGGTGTTATTGTAACTTAGGTTAGGTTTTATTTTACAGGTCAATTTGTATTTATTTTAGCTAGGTAGTTAGTAAATAGTTCATAACTATTTAGTAACTATTCTACCTAATTTTTATTTAGATTTATTTAAATTATATTTAAATTAGGGGGTGTTAGGGTTAGGGTTAGACTTAGGTTTAGGGGTTAATAAATTTAGAATATTGGCGGTGACGTTGGAGACGGCAGATTAGGGGTTAATAAATGTAGGTAGGTGTCGGCGATGTTGAGGGCAGCAGATTAGGGGTTAATAAATATAATGTAGGTGGCGGCGATGTCCGGTGCGGAAGATTAGGGGTTAATAAGTATAATGTAGGTAGCGGCGATGTTGGGGGCAGCAGATTAGGGGTTAATAATATTTAACTAGTGTTTGCGAGGCGGGAGTGTGACTGTTTAGGGGTTAATATGTTTATTATAGTGGCGGCGATGTCCGGAGCGACAGATTAGGGGTTAATAATTTTATTTTAGTGTTTGCGATGTGGGAGGGCCTTGGTTTAGGGGTTAATAGGTAGTTTATGGGTGTTAGTGTACTTTTTTGCACTTTAGTTATGAGTTTTATGTTTACATTGGAATGTTAAATATTTACAGTAAATATACAAAAAATACATAAATATGCACATAAATACCCCCCCCCACACACACACACACACATATATATATATATATATATATATATATATATATATATAAATATATATAAACATACACATATTTAGACATGCATATGTATGTACAGTATATATATACAATATAGCACTTGCAGTCAAACACCTTGTCATATACCATAAACCTTTGAGTCCTGATGAGTTTATTTTAATATTAATATGACTAATTTTATCAGACAGTGTTTATATGAATGTAACTGCACTACACTTTACACAAGGTTTTCAGCTGCACTAACCAGCAAGCGTAAAATGCGATTGTACTATCGCAATTACGTTTACTTTCAATTTATATTATAACCACTATTTCTGCCACGTGCAAAAAGGCGATACTGCTTGCGCACAACAGTGAGCGCGCCATTTGTAATCTAGTCCTTAGCCTGATAATCCCATAGGTTAGAGCTTTGTTAGCGCTAACCGCTCAGTACAAAATGGATCCAACTCCGCAACTTATAGGGGGTTCTAATATTTATTATTCCAAAATTTAAAATATAAATAGCGGTCTAAGAATATACAAAGCCAGCAAGAGATCAAGCTAGGAGAGAGGTCTTAATTAAAACGTCCACTTTATTGAGTATTACATATAAAATTCAAAAGGGCACAGCAGATAGGTACTGTGTCACACCGCGCCGCCCTAGCCGTTGCTTGGGGCACGGCGTCTACTTCCCTGCTCGTTGCCAGGGGCAGTGTCGGCTCAGGATGCGTGTGGTGCTGACGTCATCGCTGCATGCTCCTGATGCTTGTCGGAGCTCAGTGGCGTGAATCTTGCGCCTATTTAAATGTTACACTGATGATCTGTCACTGCCCAAGTATAGGTGTTACTTTGTATACTCCTGGGTGTGACAGATCGTTCTTTCTAACTGCCTATTATTGATAACTGTTGCTGAACCTGCCTGTCTGACTACTCTACCTACCTTAACCCTTAATCTGCTGGACTTACATGGGGCATACAATCTGATTCGTATCTTTCCAGGCCACAAATGGAAGACCGCCTTTAACACAAGATCTGGGCATTATGAATACCTTGTGATGCCAGGCATTTGTCAACGATGTCTTCCGTGACCTCCTCAACCGCACTGTCATTGTTTATCTATACGACATCCTTGTTTTCTCTTCCACTTTAGAGGAGCATTATAGGCACATGAGACAGGTGCTTCTTCGTCTCAGAGATAATTCTTTGGTAGCCAAGCTAGAAAAGTGTGAGTTTGATCAAGTGCAGATCCAGTTCCTTGGTTATGTCATCTTGAAGGAGGGTTTTGCCATGGATCCTGCTAAACTCACCACAGTACTAAAATGGCCACAACCTACCTCTTTAAAGGAATTGCAGAGGTTTTTGGGATTCTCCAATTATTACCACAAGTTTATAAAGAACTTTTCTCAAACAGTCGCTCCTCTCACTGAATTGAAAAAACGGAACAAAGACTGTAAACATTGGCCTCCTGAGGCCATAAATGCCTTCTCTTGTCTGAAAAAGACTTTCTGTTCAGCTCCTGTGCTCCGCCATCCTGATCCTGACCTACAGTTCACTTTAGAGGTTGATACCTCCGAGATAGGGGCAGGAGCTGTTCTTACCCAAAGGGACCCTTTGACTTCCAAGTCACACCCTGTAGCCTTTTTCTCTAAACGCTTCTGTCCTGCTGAGAGAAACTCCTCTCACCGACCCAAGGAATCTGACTTACCTAGAGACTGCTCATCGACTCAATCCTCGACAGGCCAGGTGGGCTTTGGTCTTTTCCCGTTTTAATTTTGTGGTCTCTTATCTTCCTGGAACCAAGAACAAGAAGGCGGATGACATTTCCCGTCAGTTCCCTCACTCAAGTGATTCCTCAGAAGCTCCTATTGCACACATCATACCCACCTCCTGTGTGGTTGCTCAATTGAATACCACCCTTCTGCAAAGATTGCAACATGCTCAGTCTAGTAAACCTCCTGGTGCCCCCATGGCCTCCGATATCCTTTTTGTACCTCTGAACCTACGTATCTCTGTGCTAGCCTGGGCCCATAATAGCAATCTCTCAGGATATCCTGGTTTGACTAGCACTTTCAAGTGTCTTTCCCAACATGTTTGGTGGCCTACTATGAAGTCTGATGCTCAGGATTATGTGAAAGCTTGCACAACTGGTGCTGCCAACAAAACTCCCCCCTTGCCTCCTAGCTTGCTTCAACCATTGTCCATTCCCAAAAAACCATGGACACACATAATAATGGACTTCTTTGTGGACCTTCCTTCTTCTGACCACCATTCAGTTATCTGGGTTGTGTGGATCAGTTTTCCAGACTGGTTCACTTCATAGCCCTAACCAAACTGCCTTCTGCTCAAGAATTATCATCCCTTTTTCTCTTGCATGTGGTACGACTTCATGGCATTCCTGTGAATATTGTTTCTGACAGAGATCCACAGTTCATCTCTGCCTTCTGGAGAGCCTTTTGTAAATTGATTGGAACCACTTTTTCCTTGTCATCTGGCTACCATCCTCAGACAAATGGACTAACTGATAGAGCAAACCAGGATCTTGAAGCCTACCTTAGAACCTTTGTCAACGCTCGCCATACCAACTGGTCTGAGTTGCTGCCCCTAGCTGAAACTGGCAAGAAACACTCATTGGAACTCTTCTCTTCGATGTTCTCCATTTCAAGCCACAGCAGGGTATCAACTTCGTGCCTTCCCCTTTTCAGCTCAGTCATAGGGCTTCTGTACATGACATTCCAGTGAGTGAACGTGTTTGGATCTCTACTCAACATATTCATCTACGTCAACCCTGTCACAAATTGGGGCCTAGGTTTATCGGTCCTTACAAGGTCCTGAAAAGATTGTCTCCTGTTGCCTACAAAGTGGCCTTGCCGAAAACCCTACACATACATCCAGTCTTCCACATCTCTCTGTCTAAACCTTACATCAAGAATAGATATACCCGGCTCTGAGCTCCTCCTCCCCCACTCTTGGTCCATGGTGACCCTGAATATGAGGTAGCTACGATTCTGGACTCCAGATACAGGTGCAGACAACTGTAGTATCTAATACATTGGAAGGGTTAATCCATGGCAGATTGTTCCTGGTTTCCTGCCAGTGATGTGCATGCTCCATCTCTGGTCTCCAGATTCCATGCTTCTCAGCCTTTAAAGCAGACTCTGGTTCCCGGAGGGAACCCTTGAGAAGGGGGCTATGTCACGCTGCACCGCTCTAGCTGTTGCTAGTGGTGCGGCATCTCCTTCCCTGCTTGTTGCCAGAGTCAGTGTTAGCTCAAGATGCGTGCGGTGCTGACGTCATCGCTGCATGCTCCTGATGCTGGTCAGAGCTCAGTGGCACAAATCCTGCGCCTATTTAAATGTTACACTGATGATCTGTCACTGCCCAAGTATAGGTGTCACTTTGTGTGCTCCTGGGTGTGACAGATCGTTCTTTCTAACTGCCTAATATTGATTACTGTTGCTGAACCTGCCTGTCTGACTACTCTACCTGTCTTAACCCTTAATCTGCTGGATTGATTACTGTTGCTAAACCTGCCTGTCTGACTACTCTACCTGCCTTAACCCATAATCTGCTGGACTGCTTTGCTGTTGCCAAACCCTGCCTGCCTGACCATTCTAGTGATTTATCCTTGGACTGATTGCTGTTGCCAATCCCTGCCTGCCTGACCATTCTAGTGGTTTATCCTTGGTCTGCTTTGCTGTTGCCAATACCTGCCTGTCTGACCATTCTATTGGTTTTTCCTTGGACTGCTTTGCTGTTGCCAAACCCTGCCTGCCTGACCATTCTAGTGGTTTATCCTTGGACTGCTTTACTGTTGCCAAACCCTGCCTGTCTGACCATTCTAGTGGTGTGCCCTAGGATTGCTCTGGGGACTGTTGCTGCTGGGGACTGTCCTGCCTGTGGTGAGTACCGTCTTCCTCATCTCACTAACTATCTCTGCTCTGGGATATTCCCTATCATTCCGTCTCAACGTCGGGATAACAAGACTACTGGCTGAGTTTGGTCTGATAAAGTATCCCACAAGCGTTACGTACTGCAACTGATGTGTTTCCTGCCTCAAGGGCACTTCATCAGAGCTGGAAAACAAGTGTATCTACCTGCAATTGTAACCAGAGGTGTAATTCTAAACCAATCAGAATGCATAGTTGGATTACCCCACAAATTGAACATGATAGACCACCTCCAAGTTACACATTTACAAAGTAACAACATAGCAAAATTCATTAATATAGAACAAAATAAAGATACAGTTTAATATATAAAAATAAACAAAAAAAATGAAAATCGGTACCTCATTATTTGCTTTTTTCATCAAAAATTCACCTATTATATATGTATAGAACAATTGTGTATATATTCACAAGGTCAAATTTTGAGAAAAGGAAAAGGAATATGAGCCAATACATGTTTGGAATACATGTATTAACTCATTAAGGGCATTAATATATTTAAATTGTAAATTCATGATAAAAGCCAAAAATGAGATTCCCCTCAATAGCAAACATAAAAAAATCATATTTAATGGAAAAAAGAACCTAGTTAATCTAAGAGATTTGTTATATCAATGGAAAAAGCCTAACCAATACTTATCAAATATAGTAGCCCTAAATCTAACTAATATCTATGAATAGCTTTACATCACTTATTTTATTGATACCTAGGGGTGCTCCTGTCATAAGTGTGTAAATCCAATAGACCTCTTTTTTGCTTAGTGTCATAAATCTATCACCACCCCTGACACTAGATTTAACATGTTCAATCCCTTGAAAACTAAAAATTTCACATTTATTCATATGTCTTGCAAAATGTTTAGCCACAGGAGTTTTTGGGATTTCCGCTTCTAAAGACAGTAAGTGTTCCCTAATTCTGTCAATAAAAAGCCTTGAAGTGAGACCTACATATTTAAACTTACATAGTTTACAAGTGATGAGATAGATAATGTGTAGAATTGCAAGTAATTCTATCTCTAATCTTGTATGTATTGCCTGTATTGGTGGAAATAAATGTCTCTCCAACTTCAGCAAAATTACAGCTTTTGCAAGGTCTCCCTCCACATCTAGAAAACCAGCCTTTGTGGATAGCCAGTTTCTATTAGTCATTCTAGTGTCAGGTATCTACACGACACAAAGTAACATTGGGTAGAAATCGTCTGTAGATCTTCATCACTTTCTAATATTGGCAATTTATTAGTTTATTATTAATTATTATTTTTTTTGTCTGCTATATGTGGTGATAAAGTTGATACTACCTCTTACTGTATTGCTTCTTGTGTTATCTTTTAGTAGATTATCTCTATTAAACCTGGCAACCTGTTCCGACAGACTCTTCAATAGATGAGGGTCATAGACTCTATCAATTAAACGATTCGTCAATTCATTTGCATGCTGCCAATAGCTTGTCAAATTAGTGCCAAAATTAAGACATTATCTCCTGGCTTGATCTCTTGCTGGCTTTGTACAGTGTATAAAAAAAGTATTTAGTCAGCCACCAATTGTGCAAGTTCTCCCACTTAAGAAGATGAGAGAGGCCTGTAATTTTCATCATAGGTATACCTCAACTATTAGAGACAAAATGTGGAAACAAATCCAGACAATCACATTGTCTGATTTGGAAAGAATTTATTTGCAAATTATGGTGGAAAATAAGTATTTGGTCACCTACAAACAAGCAAGATGTCTGGCTCTCACAGACCTGTATCTTCTTCTTTTAGAGGCTCCTCTGTCCTCCACTCATTACCTGTATTAATGGCACCTGTTTGAACTTGTTATCAGTATAAAAGACACCTGTCCACAACCTCAAACAGTCACACTCCAACTCCACTATGGTGAAGACCAAAGAGCTGTCAAAGGACACCAGAAACAAAATTGTAGACCTGCACCAGGCTGGGAAGACTAAATCTGCAATAGGCAAGCAGCTTGGTGTGAAGAAATCAACTGTGGGAGCAATAATTAGAAAATGGAAGACATACAAGACCACTTATAATCTCCCTCGATCTGGGGTTCCACGCAAGATCTCACCCCGTGGGGTCAAAATGATCACAAGAACGGTGAGCAAACATCCCAGAACCACACGGGGGGACCTAGAGAATGACCTGCAGAGAGCTGGGACCAATGTAACAAAGGCAACAATCAGTAACACACTACACCACCAGGGACTCAGATCCTGCAGTGCCAGACGTGTCCCCCTGCTTAAGCCAGTACATGTCCGGGCCTGTCTGAAGTATGCTAGAGAGCATTTGGATGATCCAGAAGCGGATTGGGAGAATGTCATATGGTCAGATGAAACCAAAGTAGAACTGTTTGGTAGAAACACAACTTGTTGTGTTTGGAGGAGAGAGAACACCATACCTACTGTGAAGCATGGGGGTGGCAACATCATGCTTTGGGGCTGTTTCTCTGCAAAGGGAAAAGGACGACTGATCTGTGTACATGAAAGAATGAATGGGGTCATGTATTGTGAGATTTGAAGTGCAAACCTCCTTCCATCAGCAAGGGCATTGAAGATGAAACATGGCTGGGTCTTTCAGCATGACAATGATCCCAAACACACCACCCGGGCAATGAAGGAGTGGCTTTGTAAGAAGCATTTCAAGGTCCTGGAGTGGCCTAGCCAGTCTCCAGATCTCAACCCCATAGAAAACCTTTGGAGGAAGTTGAAAGTCCGTGTTGCCCAGCGACAGCCCCAAAACATCACTGCTCTAGAGGAGATCTGCATGCAGGAATGGGCCAACATACCAGCAACAGTGTGTGACAACCTTGTGAAGACTTACAGAAAACGTTTGTCCTCTGTCATTGCCAACAAAGGATGTATAACAAAGTATTGAGATGAACTTTTGATATTGACCAAATACTTATTTTCCACCATAATTTGCAAATAAATTCTTTCCAAATCAGACAATGTGATTGGATTTGTTTCCACATTTTGTCTCTCATAGTTGAGGTATACCTATGATGAAAATTACAGGCCTCTCTCATCTTCTTAAGTGGGAGAACTTGCACAATTGGTGACTGACTAAATACTTTTTTTCCCCACTGTATATTCTTAGACTGATACCATCACAGCTCGCATTCACGTTTGTGTGAGTTCTGCTGAAGTGCGGTAAGTCTACACGCATTAATTTTCATTGACTTGGGACTTTCATTTAAACATTGCATGCTACCTGTATAGTTGCTACAAATGGGACTCGTAATGAGTTGATACTGCGGGGAGTAATATACGTCTTTTTGAGACAAGCATATATGCACTCTGTCTGTGGTTCTTGTATTTGGAAAAGCAAAATTTAAAATAGCAAAGTTCTTTGTATGAAGCTAATAATAATATACATAAACTATATACAAGGCAGTGCTTATGCTGTCACTCTGGGTTATAGTTTGACTGGGCAGTACTATTATGTAACACTAGCTGCTCTCGGTTTCAGCATTTTAGTGATGGATTGAGTGAAAGTTCTTCTTGTGATAAGACACTGTGGCCTCTAGTTATCAAGGTCTGTCGGACCTGATCCGACAGTGCGGATCAGGTCCGACAGACCTCGCTGAATGCGGCGAGCAATACGCTCGCCGTATTCACCATTGCACCAGCAGCTCACAAGAGCTGCTGGTGCAACGCAGCCCCCTGCAGACTCGCGGCCATTAGGCCGCCAGCAGGGGGGTGTCAATCAACCCGATCGCACTCGATCGGGTTGATTTCCGGCGATGTGTGTCCGCCTGCTCAGAGCAGGGGGACAGGTTATGGAGCAGCGGTCTTTGTGACCGCTGTTTCATAGCTGCTGTTTCTGGCGAGCCTGCAGGCTCGCCAGAAACACGGGGCATCAAGCTCCATTTGGAGCTTGATACATATGCCCCTGTGGCTCTATCTCCAACATACATTTCACCTTCTGAAAAAGCCAGGGAAATGTTTCAACAAAAGTAGAAAAACATGAGATTTTTAAGAATACTTTCAATGTATTAATATTTTTGATAACATTAATATAAATATCTTCTATTCTAAAACACAATGGGCCAGATTACAAGTGGAGCGCTAACAGTTGCACCTGTGCGATAAGGGGTTTATTGTGGGTGTTTGTGCTCGTCGGGTTTACTGCTCGTATTACAAGTTAAAGTATAAGTGATCGCTGTAAATATTTCACATTCCAATGTTCTGCACATAGCAGAATATGTTCTAAGTATTTATAAATAGATATTCCTATATATATATCTATACCTATATATAATCATGTGTATATATATATATATATATATATATATATACTGTAGGTATAAAATATATTGTACCAAAATACCATCAAATATATATAGAAAATGTATTTCTAAAAAAAAAATAGAATGTAATATTTTATGTGAAGAACATTGAAATGTGAAATATTCATATTTTCATGTTGGTTTAGTGCACATGACACTATGTGATCAGGTTTGCGCATGAGTTTGGTGTTTTTTTCCCCACTTGTTTTGCTCCATTGCCTTCTATGGGGGAATACATGAATGCACACATGATATTCTAAGGCCTAGATTTAGAGTTCGGCGGTAGCCGTCAAAACCAGCGTTAGAGGCTCCTAACGCGGGTTTTTTACGCACTCCGGTATTTAGAGTTTATTTACCGCGACTCAAAATACACCTAACGCTCAACTTTCTACCGCCACCTCAGACCCAGTAGTAAACATATACCGCACAAAAAAACATCCACGAATCACAAAACAAATATTACACAAAGTACACTTACACTCATACAAACACAACACTATCTTTATTTTTCGTATTTTTTATTTTTTCTTTAAAATACAAAGGATTAAAGTTGCGAGATCTCGGGTGTTTGAAAAAAATCCACACAAATCCATTTTCCCATTGACTTACATGGACATACGGGAAAAGACCCTCATATACCTACATCTAACGAATAACATTATCACAAACATACACTCATCGATGCATACAAACAATATACACCACATTACATACACAAAATATTTATTTATTACAAAAAGAACACGATTTAGCGACTTTTTCACACAAGCTCATGACGTCACTCACTTTACGAGGAAAACCAGTCTTAGAAAAAAAAATATAGAAATCTTTGGAGCCTCCATTGACTTCTATTGGGAAGACGTGCTCGTGCACGCGAAACCCTCATTTCCCTAACGCACGCAAATAGCGTAGACTGAAAAACTCCAAATACCAGCGCTAGAAAATACATGATTTCATGCGTTAGACCCAGCTATGATAAATAGATAAAGAAATGACTATTTCCCTATGGTGGACTTATGGTTTTTAATATTAAATATTCACCACACCATAAATATTTTTAACACTTTTAGATTACATCAACTACAAATCCCCATCACTAGTAACACATTATTATTTCAATAAAATTACATTTACAATTAAAATAAAAATCAATACACATTTCTGGATTCACAAACACTACACAATGGGAAACATCTCTCATTTACCTTTATTATTGCATTTCTGTTATTCAACTCATATGCTTGCAGCAACTGCATATCTACATAGGCTTAACACATGATCAGTCATGGATGCACATACATTACTTTTAACATTCACTCATACATGTGCATTCAAATGATGGGGGAAAAACACATTACATTCTCTCTAGGAATCACAAAACACAACATATGGATTTTACTGTACTTTTAACATCATGATTCCATCACCAGAAACCATTAGGAATTACGTACAACACGAACATCATTACACCAGATTACAGATGTCACTTTATGGGAAGGAACAACAATGCCAGACCGCTATATACAAGTCAGCATATGTGGGACACAATCACAATATATACGTACATGTACATAACACGCATCACCCATCACGCAACCACAAAGCACACATTTAGATTTTATTCAGCACACAATAACAATGTAGCACAATACAACAACACAATGAGGATTTCACAACTACATAGGCAGGTTAATAATATCATGACGTCATTAGAAGATTCAACCATACACATCACAGATTCACCACTGTACCGCCCCTTTAGGAACTTTAACACTCAATACTACAATACAACATATACGTAAAACACACTTTTGAACAGCATTATTATGGAGATTTCAATGGGACAATTCAGAAATATTGTCAGATCGCACATCAATTATATATATAATACTACAGATGACAGCCGGAAGTTATTCAGTATTCGTGCAATTTTTATGGGACGCATACAATATCGTCAGATCGAAAATCAATTATATATATAATACTACAGATGACAGCCGGAAGTTATTCAGTATTAGTGCGATTTGAAAGGGACGCGTACAATATTCACATCTCGGCAATCACTTATATATACAATACTACAGATGACAGCCGGAAGTTATTCAGTATTAGTGCGATTTGAAAGGGACGCGTACAATATTCACATCTCGGCAATCACTTATATATACAATACTACAGATGACAGCCGGAAGTTATTCAGTATTAGTGCGATTTGAAAGGGACGCATACAATATTGACATCTCAGCAATCACTTATATATATAATACTACAGATGACAGCCGGAAGTTATTCAGTATTCGTGCAATTTTTATGGGACGCATACAATATCGTCAGATCGAAAATCAATTATATATATAATACTACAGATGACAGCCGGAAGTTATTCAGTATTAGTGCGATTTGAAAGGGACGCGTACAATATTCACATCTCGGCAATCACTTATATATACAATACTACAGATGACAGCCGGAAGTTATTCAGTATTAGTGCGATTTGAAAGGGACGCATACAATATTGACATCTCAGCAATCACTTATATATATAATACTACAGATGACAGCCGGAAGTTATTCAGTATTAGTGCGATTTGAAAGGGACGCATACAATATTGACAGCTCGGCAATCACTTATATATACAATACTACAGATGGCAGACGGGAATTTCGGAATTATTATTGCGATTTGAAAGGGACGCGTACAATATTGACAGCTCGGCAATCACTTATATATACAATACTACAGATGACAGACGGGAAGTTCTGAATTATTATTGCGATTTGAAAGGGACGCATACAATATTGACAGCTCTGAAATCACTTATATATACAATACTACAGATGTTACTTTATCATTTACAAACAATATTGCAGCAACATTGATCGATCACATTCGATGCACATTATACACAACTATGCACTTTCATTCATGTTAGCCTGGACGTGTGCTTGTTACTATAACATCGCGTTTAGGAAATATTGATTACGCATATGATCAAACATTACAAACATGCACTGTATGTGTGATATTTGACACTTTCACATTGAGAATCATTGTTTGAAACTAACATTTCAGCAAACAACAAATAAACGCCCACTGTGAAAGCATTCGCGCCGCTCACATACAAACAAGTGAATACAATTAGCAATCATTACAAACTCACTACCATTGGACTAATTGTACTATAAATCCCCCAAACAACATGGCCAATGCATCACTTGTGATCCACATCAGATCAAGTGCTTACCTTGTTACGCTGTTTTGAAAGATGGATGACGATGACATGGTAGACGCTGCTGGTGGTGCTATTGGCGAACTAGCTGTTGGTCGAATCAGGCAGCCTCGGCGGCTCAGACCGAGACGAAGGGGTCGTCTGGTTCGAGGTCCTCGTGTCTACAGGGTGAGACCCACCTTGGAAAACATGAGTGACTTTGAGGTTTTTGATAAGTATCGGCTCGATCGCGAACAGCTCATTGGCCTTTACGATCTTCTTAAACCTCATTTGGAGCCACGTATACAAATAAGGACTGCTGTTCCCCCCATGAGTAAGATGCTAAGCTGTCTATACGTCCTGGCCTCCGGGAGTTTTCAATCCGGAGAACTGTACATGCATGGCCTGGCTCAAGGTACATTCTCTGGGGTGTTTGATAACTTTCTGAACGCCATGGTACGTATCAGTAAGCAATACATAGGATTCCCACAGAATGATGGTGATTGGAGGCGCCTGAAGCGGGAATTCTTTGATATTGCTCAATTGCCCAATGTCTTGGGAGCCATTGATTGTACCCACATTGCGCTGCGTGCTCCAATTGATGACTTGCCCTTCAGAAATCGCAAACATTTTCATAGCCTCAACGTGCAGTATGTTTGTGACGCACGGATGAGGATTATGCATGTGTATGCGAATTTTGGAGGTGCTTGTCATGATGCCCGCATCCTCTCTCTGTCGTCCCTGTGGAGACAGTTTGAGGAAAGACAAATGCCCCCTGGTTATCTCGTTGGTGAGTATTAGTGCACAACATGGTTAATTATTTTGACAATTGCCCCTGTATTTTTTAACTGTTAGCGTCATGTTCAGCTATAGGATTAAATTTAACCATTTGTTATTTACCGACGCTAATGTCTATTTTTATTGAAATGCAGATATGTAGCATGTCTTACCTTAAGTGTTCATATAGAGAATGCAATGTAAACATGTAGTTAGCATTTTACACAAGGTTTGGTTTAGGAGAAATACGCATATGTAGCATGTCTTAGATGAAATGGCAAGATATTATCTCATGCAATTTAACCCTGTCATTGTCTTTTTCTGCTAATGTCTATTTTTATTGAAATGCAGATATGTAGCATGTCTTACCTTAAGTGTTCATATAGAGAATGCAATGTAAACATGTAGTTAGCATTTTACACAAGGTTTGGTTTAGGAGAAATACGCATATGTAGCATGTCTTAGATGAAATGGCAAGATATTATCTCATGCAATTTAACCCTGTCATTGTCTTTTTCTGCTAATGTCTATTTTTATTGAAATGCAGATATGTAGCATGTCTTACCTTAAGTGTTCATATAGAGAATGCAATGTAAACATGTAGTTAGCATTTTACACAAGGTTTGGTTTAGGAGAAATACGCATATGTAGCATGTCTTAGATGAAATGGCAAGATATTATCTCATGCAATTTAACCCTGTCATTGTCTTTTTCTGCTAATGTCTAGTTTTATTGAAATGCAGATATGTAGCATGTCTTACCTTAAGTGTTCATATAGAGAATGCAATGTAAACATGTAGTTAGCATTTTACACAAGGTTTGGTTTAGGAGAAATACGCATATGTAGCATGTCTTAGATGAAATGGCAAGATATTATCTCATGCAATTTAACCCTGTCATTGTCTTTTTCTGCTAATGTCTAGTTTTATTGAAATGCAGATATGTAGCATGTCTTACCTTAAGTGTTCATATAGAGAATGCAATGTAAACATGTAGTTAGCATTTTACACAAGGTTTGTTTTAGGATAAATACGCATATGTAGCATGTCTTAGATGAAATAGCAAGATATTATCTCATGCAATTTAACCCTGTCATTGTCTATTTCTGCTAATGTCTAGTTTTATTGAAATGCAGATATGTAGCATGTCTTACCTTAAGTGTTCATATAGAGAATGCAATGTAAACATGTAGTTAGCATTTTACACAAGGTTTGGTTTAGGAGAAATATGCATATGTAGCATGGCTTAGATGAAATGGCTAGATACAGATTTATATATAATTTTTTTTTATTTCTTTATGTTTCTGACAACTTTTAATATGGATTATGGTTTTTAAAAAATATATTTATACAACAATATACTAGTTTAAGTATTCTGTTTGAATTATGTTCTGTTCTAAATTTATAGGTGATTCTGGGTACATGAGCCGGCCTTGGCTCATTACCCCCTTGCGTAGCCCAACTGATGTGTCTGAGGAGCGCTACAATAGGGCTCATAAGAGAACCAGGGCGGTGGTTGAAAGGATGTTCGGGCTCCTGAAGATGAGATTCAGGTGCCTGGACCGTTCTGGAGGAGCACTCCAGTACAACCCAAAGAAGGTGGCTAAGATCGTTGTAGCCTGTAGCGTCCTGCATAATATTGCACAGCGGGCTGGGATGCTGCAGGCCGTCCCGGTGGACAGAGACCTCCTCAGAGATGAGGAGGATGATCCTGTTCTAGAGGGGGAATTCCAGGACGAGGGACTTGATGTCAGAGCAGACGTCATCAACCGCCACTTTAGACGGTAAATAATAGAAGTTACACTGGAGTATTTTCAATAGATGTGAACTCTAGGGAAATGACAAGTAGAGAATTGTGCAAACATGTTAGTATTGATCAAATGTTAGAATAATATTTATTTCTCATAATATAGGTGATGCTCTGGGCATTGGGTCCTATAGCGAGTCTTTGCCACCTGGTTTTTATAGAGGACATCAGATGGTAAGTAGAAATGTATGGACTGTTGCTGGCATGATTTGTACACAAATACATAATATGGCATACATTTTTAAAAATATAACTTTGTTTACACATTACTTATGTACATAATCAGAAAGGGATACTCTAGAATGACTATGGTTCAATGTCACACAGAGGTTTGTTCTGCTCAATATGACTCATCTTCACACTTGATAGAAAATAACACAGGTTCATACACAGGCTTAGTAAGCTAGTGATAGATATTTATTATGAAATGGGGGGTGGGAGAGGGGTACAGAACTGATTCACACACTTGTATGAAATCTTTATATATAATTTCTTACATTAGGGAGATGACTTAATATAAAGACTGAAAGGGAACAATTTGAAGCCTGACAGTGAAGATTTCCAAGACTGACAGTGGGGAAAAAGCCAAGATTGAAATTGAAGTATACCAATGGGATCATGTCTGGCATATTTAAATTCTGCTGACCTTGAAAACCATACAAAGACATGTTCACATGGTAAGTGCAAACTATTTGATAGAATAAGGCTGTGGAGACATCCTATTGGAGACACTTAGATGATTTTCTATTTTGTAGATGGTATTTCCCAGTCCTCTATTTAATGAACTGATGAATAAGACACCTATTGAAGATCAACTGTTTACCCCTGAATTGACATTCAAAGACCATGCATTGTCCAGGTTGGTGTACCAATGCATGCTAGTGAAGACTGTAGAATATTAGTAGCTTACATACATTAGTCATATTTAGTTCTTAATTAGATATTTAGAGATCACAATCAGACACTTAGATGATTTTCCTTTTTAGATGGTATTTCCCAGTCCTCTATTTAATGAACTGATGAATAAGACACCTATTGAAGATCAACTGTTTACCCCTGAATTGACATTCAAAGACCATGCATTGTCCAGGTTGGTGTACCAATGCATGCTAGTGAAGACTGTAGAATATTAGTAGCTTACATACATTAGTCATATTTAGTTCTTAATTAGATATTTAGGGATCACAATCAGACACTTAGATGATTTTCCTTTTTAGATGGTATTTCCCAGTCCTCTATTTAATGAACTGATGAATAAGACACCTATTGAAGATCAACTGTTTACCCCTGAATTGACATTCAAAGACCATGCATTGTCCAGGTTGGTGTACCAATGCATGCTAGTGAAGACTGTAGAATATTAGTAGCTTACATACATTAGTCATATTTAGTTCTTAATTAGATATTTAGGGATCACAATCAGACACTTAGATGATTTTCCTTTTTAGATGGTATTTCCCAGTCCTCTATTCAATGAACTGATGAATAAGACACCTATTGAAGATCAACTGTTTACCCCTGAATTGACATTCAAAGACCATGCATTGTCCAGGTTGGTGTACCAATGCATGCTAGTGAAGACTGTAGAATATTAGTAGCTTACATACATTAGTCATATTTAGTTCTTAATTAGATATTTAGGGATCACAATCAGAAAAAGGAATACATATTATAGTTGATATAGAGGTATTTGAATGGACATGAAATATTACATTTATGTTCAGCATACATATATTGTTTACATGTGATATACATTATTATGTATAAATTTAATTTTTGAAATTTAAATATTATTTTTAATCAACAATATAATGGTGTATGTATTTCATTAATTTAAAATGAATGTAATGATTATGTGTAAAAAATGTTGATCAAAGTTAGAGCATAGACACCATATGATTTTAAATGTATTTTATGAATATTTTACAACGTGTGTATTAACTTTGTTCCATTTTTATTATTTGTCATTTCAGATTGGCATCTGATGACTTCATGGAATATTTAATTATTTTCTATTAAATATATATTTTTTTTTTTTTAGCAGATTCTAATATATATCAATATAATCTGTAAATAAATAAAACTTGGACTCCCATGACTGATAGTTGGCTATTTGACAAGCACATGCATAAGAGAAAATAATGCATTAATAGTAGAAAATAAAATTCTTCAGAGAATATTAAAAGATATATTTTAACATTAATTGGGGAGTCATATTCTTCAATGCTTTTATATTGAAAAAGTATATATTAAAAATATTTAGGATATGTATTAATATTATGATTGTTTTAACATTTAATAAGGTGAAGTGGTTCAATTACATGAAAGTGACAGTGTTGTTGAATGTAAAAAGAATTGTATAAGATCATGTATCTTCCTTAGGTATCTCAAAACATTATTAGAAAATATTTTACAATTATTACATTTATAAATGGTAGGTCATTTAACTTTATAATTTTTAATAATTAGTTATTGGATGCCAGGTTAATCTATGTAATTTTCTAGTGGAGTCATTTAACTATACTTAGTAATATTATGTATTTATTACAATCTTACCTCTTGGGTTAGACATCAAATATCTATATAGAATGTAATTTCCCCTTTAGTTTATTTTGTCAATGTTAAATCAAAATACAATATGTTTGGGTCCTTAAAGGGGTCATTCAAAATGTATATTTTGTATACATTGTTACAAATATCATACAAGAATTTAAACATATTTAGAATGTACTATAGAATTACATTCAGTCTTTAAATATACTTGTTAAAATAAAAATAAATGCACATATCTTAGTCAATGATATAAGGCATCTATATGCAAACAACAATCAGCATCAAAATAGCCTATGTAGAGATGTATTTAATCCACGAATATATATAATTACAATATAATAATTGAATAACAAAACATATAAAGTTGGTCAAATATAAGATTATGATACAAAATGCATACATAACATATAGCTTAATGTCCCTCTACGCTGAAGGCTAAAAAAGACCTCATTTAATAAATATATTTCAGTCAGTGTGTAAAACAATCTAGAAGTTAATCTAAATTTGCTTTACTCATATGTTAGACTCATTTAGCAAAAGGAAGGTGCCTAGGTTTATGATATATTAAGCATTATTGTGAAATGTTTGTTTAAAGGGACATGAACTCAAAATATACTTAAAGGTAGCCATTTAAAAAAACAAAGATTTATACATTCTGAATGAGTATTCTATTTTAATCAAGTTTAAAACTTGTCTCATATTATGAATGCTCATTGTGATGTTGCTATCATTACTTTAGAAATAAGGCAGTAAATAGCTAATTTATTTGCTTCAGTACTCTGGACAGAACTTGATTGTTTGGAATAATTGATGCAACAATCGTCAAGGACAACCCAGGTTTTTATTAAACAATTGTCCGTAATATAAAATATCATTGTTTTTCAAAGAAACATAACAAGATAACTTAACATTTGATAATCGTATTAAATAATAAAGTTGATTAACATTTCATGCTCAATCACCAATGGTAAATTTTTTTGGACAGTGTCCCTTTAAGAGCTTGAAATAGTGTATTTACTTCTCTTCCTATCTTTACATACTTTGCTTGAAAAGCATATCGAGATAGGCTCAGTAGATGAAGATTGGTGGATGCACAGAGATGCCTTATGTGATTGGCTCAACCATGTGCATTTAAATTTCTTATGTTGAGGATATATAAATACTAAGAGAAAATGATTTACATTTTAAAGTCTAAACAATCTTCTATCTCTACAGATCATTTGATACAATTGTTTGTAATGTCTCTTTAAAACTAAAGACGCCATTGCACAATAACATATATGAGCACTTCAGAGAAATACAAGCTCGAGGTTTATTTGCGAATAACAAAGCTGTAGTTTAACATTTATAAACAGATTATCAAAGTTACTGACATTCTTCCCGGAATTTTAACATTAATAAATATTGCGTGGGAAACGCATCTTCAAACACCAGATTAGCATATTTAAACATTAGTGTAATGTCACGCAATAGCACACAATCAATGTGCATTATAAATACATTTAATAGAGCAATGTCAATACTTCACAATAAATTTATTTAAAGAACAATAAAGACATACAATATTAAATGTGTATTTGTATTAAAGAAACAGACCGTTATTAAACCGAGAAATTTCTACAACATTAATAATGTGACAGGATTAGATTTTAAAGAGTATTTAATCATTAATATTTCACGGATCACGGATATTAAATCTGCGTCACACATATCCGCATGACAGGCCCATGAGTTACAAATAAGTCTACATGAAAAATGAAGTTACAGCACCACCAAGCGGTATGTGTAAGGAAGTTACTAAGATATGAAACATTAAGGAACGGCCAATCAGAGTTCATCACACAAACACAACTTGAGTCAGGATGGTCTCACAGACATTATAACAATATTTCAAACTTTTATCCAATCAGATGTACAGATAAATTGTCCCATGGTGCATCTCATGTTTACTTCACCATATAAAAGTCCATTACACGTTGCCATCTTTGTCAGTTCTCTAATGCCTGCAGGCAATATATATTATTATTATACAACCCAGCAGGCATGTCAGTTCCCAGGTTCACCAAGGAGGAGAGCGCTGCACTGGTCCACGCCGTCAAGGACTTTTATCCCCAGCTGTTTGGGAACAAGAGGAGCTCGACAGATGCGCCTGTTAAGAAGGCCCTCTGGGAGTCTATCACCAATGCGGTTAGATTGGTGTGTGACGTCCAGAGGACCCAGGATCAGATCATGAGGAGATTCGGAGATATGAGGTTGCGTTTATCGAAAAAAGTCAACCTCATAAGGGACTGGGTACAAGCCCGTAAAAGAGGGGGCCAAAGAAAGGCCCCGCGGAAACTGTACCTACTCCCTTATGAGGTGACTTTATGCGAGCTCCTCAATCTCCGGGTCCCCAAAAGATTTAGATCCTCGCCATCCTCGGCCTCCTCTTCTTCCCTCCCAGCTGCGGGATCTGAAAGTCCTGACGCGGGGGACAGGGCAGATGCTTCTCCGTCCGGTGGCCTGGGAGGACCCGATAGAGAATCTGAACCAGGTAATTATCCAACTTCATATAATTTTTATAATGTTAAAAATCCAAAAATTGTATTTAGTCAGATACTAAACCTATACAGATCTCACAACATACACTACATATGATGTTTAGATATCTGATTTTACATTAGTGATACATGAAATTGGAATGATGTTTCTTGCGCTCTACAGAATATGCGTCACAGAGCGGAAATGTAATTTCGCATCCACGTTAACATGGGTTTGCGGAAAGTGGCATTGCTTTATACATGTTGGTCAAATGACGGATGCGTAATTCCGCTTGGAATCATTGCGCAATGATCGCGAAAATGGCATTTCTCATCCACGTTAACATGGGTTTGCGGAAAGTGGCATTGCTTTATACATGTTGGTCAAATGACGGATGCGTAATTCCGCTTGGAATCATTGCGCAATGATCGCGAAAATGGCATTTCTCATCCACGTTAACATGGGTTTGCGGAAAGTGGCATTGCTTTATACATGTTGGTCAAATGACGGATGCGTAATTCCGCTTGGAATCATTGCGCAATGATCGCGAAAATGGCATTTCTCATCCACGTTAACATGGGTTTGCGGAAAGTGGCATTGCTTTATACATGTTGTTAAAAATTAAATGGAAAATCTTAGATTAGTGAAGAATACAGTATTCTTATTTTAAATATTATATCTAATAAAAAACGAATAATACTAATAAATTATAACATATGGCCATCAATTGATGATTATGTAATAACAAGCATATATTCTTAAAGATACAGTAAACAACACAACTGATTGAAAATAAGAGTCCAGGATATATTTATCATTCATTTAATTGCGGAAACTATTAACTCATGGGACTACCAAAGGATTAATATTTTTCTATTGATTTGTTATTAATGTAAATATTTTAAACATGGCATGATTAGTATTAATGATATGCAATCCTCATTTAATATATTACAGATATGGATGTGGCTGCTGGATCCTCAAGCCAGGGCTTGTCACAGTATGGTATGTCTCATTTTAATTGACATTTGTCTTAGAAACATGGAATGAACATTACATACTAAATACACATTGTTCTATATTTATATGTAATGTCTATTTAATAGATGAAAATTATATAATTATTCGGATATACTTAAATAACATATTTGATTTTAATTGCATGCTCAATACCATTCATTACATCAACATATGGAGTAGATAATTCATTAACAAACAACAACATTGTGGAATCTATTTAATTTTAGATTAAAGGGATACTGAACTACAATTATTAATATTGTCTTTCACATACAGTATGCAATATTAATAAACATAAAATATAATACTATCATCATATGTGACATATTCTATTGCTAAATGTAGTTTAAAATAAAGAAAGTACGTTTATGTGCATCTAAATATTTGTTGACCAACCTGGGTTTATATTGATGATTGGTGGATACCTTCAACAAACAATATTTATTGAATCCAATATTCCTTATCTGCCTTTAAGATTAATATCGAACAACATTCGAATTATAATAGGAGTCAATGTTAAATCATTTTTTACAGTTTGAACATAGAAATCAATTATTTAAATTAATCATGTCAGTGTCCCTTTAAGACAAAATAGATTCATTCATCATTACATTATTTTTATTAAAAACTATTGATATATAAATCTAATTATCTGTTGGAGTTACTTTATATATATCTGCATACTCTAACAGCACCATGATTACATATTAGTAATAATAAAGTTTGTTATGTATTGTGATAAATATGTGTTGTGTCCTAAACAAGATTACTGTACATTGAAAAAATGGCTCGATGTGACACATGTTTGTTTAGATTTGTCAACAGATGCTCCTCAATATGTGGTTTGTGTGTATTCTTGTAACTTCTTAAGGACATATGACGGAATTATTCCGTCATAAAACAATTGAGCTAAGTGAAAGCTGTGTCCTTAAAGGGTTAAGAACATTGATCATTGGGTATATTTAGATATGCAATAGCAGCATCTGAGATGAATTTGATGTCTAATGTAGTCTGACATTAAACATATGTTGAATACAGATATGTTTACAGAATCCCCTTGATTCAA
Source organism: Bombina bombina (assembly GCF_027579735.1). Taxonomy (NCBI): domain Eukaryota; kingdom Metazoa; phylum Chordata; class Amphibia; order Anura; family Bombinatoridae; genus Bombina; species Bombina bombina. The sequence goes on along the minus strand of NC_069505.1, from coordinate 161,684,260 downwards.
TCAAGCATTTTCTGGTGTAATGACTGCTCTATTATTCACATTTTAAAGTTGATTAATGTTAAAATTCTAGACAGATGTGATTTAGTGATATCCAAAATGTGTTTAATAATATATATCTATATCATTCATAGAGAGAGTTGGTGTGGGGAGCCCACAGGAATCCAGCAGTGACATAGAGCCGCCTTTGCGGGCTCCTGGTAAGTCCATTGACTCATTTATATGTAATTGAAGGTGTATTGCTAATCAATATTATGATCATGATTCCGATGAAGCATAACATTATAAAAAATCATAGAATTTATCTTCTGATTATATATTTATTTTTTATATTGAGCGATTAATAATTTCTACTTTATTATTCTACACATTTGTTATTCATAAGATGTCTAACATATGTTTTTTTCATTTTTTAATTTTTTTAACAACAGTCATCAAGTGATACACACATGAGAAATCTTAAATGTTCTATGTACTATGCTTTTATGAATTTAACATTAAGACAAACAATACATTAAGATTCTGATTTATTGACAATAACAAATCTATTGTCATTTGTATGCTCCATCAAAATGATGTAAATCATAACTTTGTGTGTGTATATCTTTAATGCAACATTGATGTGCGTATTTGAGCAACAGTAACATATGTTATAATATCTGATCTTAAGGTGTACACAACATGTTATGTTTTACAGAGATTGATGTCACATGTGGGATGGAGGAGGAAGAGGCTGCCTTGGAGTCTGATGGTATGTGAAATATATCTATCATGTTTCCAACATGTTTCTTTTTTTGAAATCATTTTATTGAAGACATTCAAAGTCTACAGCTTTTTCCCTTTAAAAAGGAATATTATTTGTCTGTTCAAATACACTACTGCCCCCTTTCTATATCAGGCAGCATGAAAATCTGCTTGTATATATTTTTTTAAGAATATATAATTCCTGCCATCATTATGTCACATGCATATTCCATGCCAAAACACAATAATAAGTTTCACATTGTACAGACAGTCATTGAGATTCATCTGAGTGCCTATATAGATACCATATCCTCATTTCAGAATAGTTTACAGATTCAAACACACTTCGAGGTATATTGAAAACATAATCAATTTTAAATGCGTTGATTTGATGTCAGGATGTATGAGATGTTAATATATTTATTTTACATTTTCAGATGGATCCACCACTTCTGGTCATCTGGATTCCGCCCCTGCCCAGTCACAGACCCCTCCCCGTGCACACACCCCTGACCATGGCCACACCTCTGCACACACCCAGAGCCCTTCCCATCACCAAACCCATGACCATGCCCCGACCACTGCCAGCCCTTCCCATATTTCATATCCTGTCCCTCCCAAAAAACGCCCATACACCCCCCTTCGCCGCTCTCCCCGTATTCTGGCCCGTACAGCTGCCCAGATCCAAACTCCCCACTCCCCAGCTGTACGGCCTACCCTGGAGCAGCAGCTCACCACTCCCCAAGCCATTCCCATCCCTCCCCGAGCCAATCCCATCCCTTCCCCCTGTTTAAACCTTCATTGTCCTGGGTGTCAGATTGTCCTTCCCAGGCACAGCTGTAAGTATCATTCTAAATACACTTTATAAGATACTTAAAGGTACAGTGAAGTTAAATTGGTTAAATTGTGATTCAAATCCAGCATGCAATGTTAAGCCAATGTATCATAGAATACTCTTATGAATTATTCGTCATTCTCTTGATATATTTATTGAAAACAACTTATTCCTATAATTAGTTTAAACAATAAAATAAATGTGGCCATCATTTCTTTATTGTTGGATGAATGTATCCATCAACCAGCATGCACAAACAAGGTTCATCAACAAATATTGGCTTCCATAAAAACCAACATTCTTGCATTCAAAATATAGCTTGACAATTAAAACATATAATGAATATGTGTAATTTCTAAAGATTTGTCATGTCATGCTCTATCTGAATCAGTCCATTAAATATTTAGGTTCAGTGTCCCTTTAATTGGATATCACTACATATACCAAACACCACTACTTGGATCCAAAATTTTATGTCCAAATGTGGATACATTATCTCTTGTCTAACCCAGTGGGAATGTAATTTCTTCTGGTTGCTATGTTTACACAGCTTGTCCTCAATGCCAAAATGTTTAAGGATAGGTGTGCCTACCACAGTCTAAATTGAATTTTTAAATTGCTGATGTAAGTACAATGTAAATCCTTTAACAAGATTTGATACACTCAAGCTGTATAAGTGGATCATCTAAAACCAATTAAAGGGTTCAACATGTTTGAGTAACATGAGCCTTTAATGATTTCTGTCTGTCTGAATAACCTAATTCATGTGTAAAGAATATATGAAAAATAATTGATGTAAATAATTATTTGTCTTTATGATGACAATGTATGTATTAAAATCTTTTATTCTGTTGTGTAATTATCCTTAATATTAATTTTTATTTTATTTTAGGCTGTGACTCAGCATGGCTCATGCTAGAAGGGATAGCAAGAGTAGAGCAGGCCGTGTTGAGGAACGCAGCTGTCCTGAGAGGGATGAACGACACCATGCAGGCCCAGCTCCGGGTTCAGGACTTGACTCTGCGTGAAATTATGCAATTACGTTCAAGGCCTGAATCTGGAGCTGGACATGCACAGGACAATGAAGAGGATGACCAGTAAGTGGAGGATCTGGATATGCTCCATGGTGGCAGATAATAATCCTCCGTCCGCATGTTGAATTTGTATTTATATTGTTGCCCTTTGGCCTTTTTATCAGTTTTTTGTTGTGCCTGTTGCACTCTTTTACCTTGTCATGTGTCTCCAATGAGGCTATGCTGGCCCTTGGCAACTCTCTTCATGGACTGTGATGCACTGTGTTACCTTGTCATGTGTCTCCAATGAGGCTATGCTGGCCCTTGGCAACTCTCTTCATGGACTGTGATGCACTGTGTTACCTTGCCATGTGTCTCCAATGGGGCTATGCTGGCCCTTGGCAACTCTCTTCATGGACTGTGATGCACTGTGTTACCTTGCCATGTGTCTCCAATGGGGCTATGCTGGCCCTTGGCAACTCTCTTCATGGACTGTGATGCACTGTGTTACCTTGCCATGTGTCTCCAATGGGGCTATGCTGGCCCTTGGCAACTCTCTTCATGGACTGTGATGCACTGTGTTACCTTGTCATGTGTCTCCAATGGGGCTATGCTGGCCCTTGGCAACTCTCTTCATGGACTGTGATGCACTGTGTTACCTTGTCATGTGTCTCCAATGGGGCTATGCTGGCCCTTGGCAACTCTCTTCATGGACTGTGATGCACTGTGTTACCTTGTCATGTGTCTCCAATGGGGCTATGCTGGCCCTTGGCAACTCTCTTCATGGACTGTGATGCACTGTGTTACCTTGTCATGTGTCTCCAATGAGGCTATGCTGGCCCTTGGCAACTCTCTTCATGGACTGTGATGCACTGTGTTACCTTGTCATGTGTCTCCAATGAGGCTATGCTGGCCCTTGGCAACTCTCTTCATGGACTGTGATGCACTGTGTTACCTTGTCATGTGTCTCCAATGGGGCTATGCTGGCCCTTGGCAACTCTCTTCATGGACTGTGATGCACTGTGTTACCTTGTCATGTGTCTCCAATGGGGCTATGCTGGCCCTTGGCAACTCTCTTCATGGACTGTGATGCACTGTGTTACCTTGTCATGTGTCTCCAATGAGGCTATGCTGGCCCTTGGCAACTCTCTTCATGGACTGTGATGCACTGTGTTACCTTGTCATGTGTCTCCAATGAGGCTATGCTGGCCCTTGGCAACTCTCTTCATGGACTGTGATGCACTGTGTTACCTTGTCATATGGCTCATATATTCCTTATTTTTAAAAGATTATTTATAAACGTTGTGTATGTTTTCTTACATACTAATAAAATAAATTTTATTTCACAAATCTTTGTCCTCATTCTTCCTGTTATTTTTTGCAAGCTCTAGTTTATGTTGTTTATCCTTAAAGGGACCTAACAAATCTATTTGTTATAATGAAATCATATATGTAAGACAATAGTAAATGACTTTAAGATTAACATCTCCAATGTAATCTTATTATTTGTGTTTATATTATTTTCTCTTAGCTCTATCATTGCCTGATTATGATTAGCAGAGTAATTTCTTTATATATGTATATATATTTTTGTATTTGTGTATATATGTATATTTAAATGTTCATATCCATGTGTGTATTTATAAACTCTGCATGAATTGATGCACCTTTACAAAATGATCTGAGTATTGATACAATGATATAATCCCTGTAAAGTGTTCATTTTATTTAAATAGTATTGACTATGTGTATGCTCTTTTTAAAAACAAAATAATGTCCCTTTAAGTGATGTTGATCACTATTGTAAATGAATGTATTTCCATTTGTAAAGCGTTTTTGTCCTTTTTACAAGAACAAGGACATATAATTTTATTAATAAACAATCTTATTGTAATGTTGACAGCACCTGTATTTCATTTTCAAATCTATATTATTGTCAAAGTGTAACCAAATCAATCTCTGTGTGTAATACAAATAATGTAGATGATGAATATTAGTTAACTAATATGTTAACAAAATACATCTCCTCCCATATATGGCTATAGGTAGGCTGACCATAATTAAACTTGAATAAATGACACGTTTAATCAATACATGTATAACTATTGTTATTCAACAACAATCCAAACATATCTTAAAACATCAATGGCATATGTATTTCTCATGTGTATCTTTTAAATGTTAAAGATATACACCATAGCTATAGTTCAAGGGACAGTCAAGTCCGAAAAGATGATTCATGATTTGGTGACATTCCTAGATAGCAATCTACACACATACTAGTTCATAAAATATAAATACGTTTCTTAATGATATGCCAAGATGTCACTGAGTCCTTGTATTGTCTGCGGTTTTTCAGCGATCTCGGATGCGCCATTTTGCTTAAGACGTCACCTGCCAGGCTGTCCAATGATTCCTTGTATTGACTGACGTTCTTACGTGATCAGGAATATGCCTTTTATTGGATTGCGTTTTGACGCGATCAAGGATGCGCCTTTTTTTTTTGGGCGTTCTTACGTGATCAATAATGTGCCTTTCATTGGATGGCGTTCTTACGTGATCAAGGAAGCGCCATGTTAAGACGGCACATGTAAAGTTAAAAAAACGTGTGATTGGATTGCGTAGTCCCGCAATATTTGTGCACGTTAAAAACGTTTGTGACTGCATGCAATTTTAAAAAGCTTGCGAATATGTATTATTTGCATCATGTTACATTGTTGACCCGTAGCTGATAAAGACCAACACATTCTCTTTTGCTGGATGTCTGGTTGAATCAACGAACGAAAGCAAAATGTTTTCATGCATAGGATATTTCTAGGCAAGTGCAAATCTCTACAGTCCATGTTTAATATGTTTGTCAACAATGTTCCTTTTTCTTAAAAATTAATGTTGTGTTTAATGTTGAACATATCTAATTAATAAATATGCGCTATTGTGTTTGAATAAAGTAATCAATATGCATTTATCATATGCTAAATATATGATGCCGACTTCTTCTAAATGTAATTTCGTTGTATATTTTATGAAAGGTTCATTAGACACTCACATTATAATTAAAAATATTTGATTTTGTCTATAGTTAGATAGTCCATTGTTTAACCAATAGGTTTATTTTGTCTTGTGTTGTAAGAAAATGTAAGTTATTTTCTTACTCCTCGCAAAGCCAATGAGTTTCATGTGAGTACCATCTCCAGCTTTGTCCAGTTTGTGTAAAGGTTCTTTTCATATGTTAATGATGGGGTATTGTGTTTTACGGTTGTAATGGTGGTTCATCTATATTTAAAATATAGCTAACCCTATTTTATTTGCAAGTGTTTGAAGCTTTTTAATATTGCTATCAGTATATGTTAATCTTGTTGTTTGTAGTAGTGTCTATTACATACAGTTATGTAAAAAATATAGGATACTGTCCCTTGAATGCAAATGTTGTTTTTTTGTATCATGTATGAGATCCACATAGTTTAATCTTCAAATATATTTTTGTTAGCATATTTCACCCCCCCACTCCTAAAAGGAATTTAAACCATATTCATTGTTAAAATAAAAATAGTTACAATAAAATATTAACACAATAATGTCTCTTAAAGAAAATAGACTTTATTTAACACGTCAATATAAATGTGATTTTCAAATTTTTTTTTGGAAAAAGTACATGTAGATATAGCAACAAGCTTAAAATGTGTTAGCATATGTAATGTTGTTAAAGGGACAGTTTCGAAAAAAATTTTTTTTACATTATTCGAAAAGTAAATTCTGTAATAACAAGGATATCAAATGTTTCTCAACAATTGAACATTTGTCTGGGTTTATTTAAATTTGCTATCTAAACCTATGAGGTTGGTGTGCTCATTTCTTAAATCTTGAAGAGTGCTTGTAATCATTATACAATTTGAGCACTAGAGGGCATTTGGATAGCATTTGTATATGTAAAACCTTGTGCTCATACAGCATATTATTGACCATGTATTGATCATTGATATCTAAAATGTTGTTATGTCAGAACAACAAATAAGTGGTCATTTTTCATAGTCATAGATACAAGGGTAAGCACATAAGTCACACATGTATTTCTCCATGTTTTGTTGTTTCAAACTTTATAATGCGTAATACAGTGTTTTCTTTGTAATCAATAATTTTCTGACTGTCCCTTTAAGCTGTGTTATTGGCATTCAAACAGTAATATGCCATCATGGATAATTGTTATGGTAATTTAGTTAGCGATTCGGGAAACAGTTTGGACATCACATCACAGAAACCAATCAATATCATGAACAAGGATAGGTATGTGATGATGTGGTTTTCACACACTTATAACCCACACTCTGCAAAGAATCTTCCTCCATGGACCCGGTCCCATAGAAGTCGATTATATACAGAGTGTGGTCCACAAGTGTATGAAAACCACATCATCACATACCTATCCATTACCCAAAAAAAATAATTTAAGATGGAAAAAAATACTTACTTCCTCTTCCTTCCCCTCTTCCCACGGGGCTGAGGCTCTGGGAGAGGCAACTGCCGACTCCGAAGAGTCCTCCTTGGAGCTGTTGTGGGAGGAGTGGAAGGAAGAGTACTGGGACGACCAAGGTGAGGAGTAGATGGCTGAGGAGGAGGAGGAGAAGATGGATGAGGAGGAGAAGATGGCTGAGGAGGAGGAGGAGTAGATGGCTGAGGAGGAGGAGGAGTAGATGGCTGAGGAGGATGATGAGATGGGCCGGCAGGAGGAGATGGCCCAGCAGCAAGAGGCCCAGCAACAAGAGGCCCAGCAACAGGAGGTAGACCAGCATGCGCCTCCCGGAAAAATGTGAACATTTCCTGATGAAGATTGAACATTCTTGTTTGTCCTTCTTGTATTGTATTCAGTATACTGATTATTTCAGTTTGGCCTTGAATTATTTGATTCTGCCCATCAAGTATTCTGCGCCGTCCTTCTATGTTTTCTATCCGGGAGGTACGCATCTGGTCTATGTACTCCAGTAGAACCCGCACCTCCGCTATTTCTTCTTGTTGTGCCTGTTGAACCCGTGCACGGCGGGGTGCCCGTGCACGGCGGAGTGCGGGTCTTTGAGGGACCTCGGGTTCCGCGGGTTCAGCGGGATCCTCCTGTGCTTCCGGGGCCTCTTGATCATCTCCCGTGCGCTGTTCGTCACGGGGGGCCTCTTCCCTCCGAAGTGGGAATTCCTCACCACCACTCTCATCCCGGGGAGATGCAGGAGGCTGTGCTGCCTCGTCCCCAGACTCTGTATATTAAAAAAAAAAGAAAAAAAGAAATGTATATATTAGCATATTTGCAAATAAAGTTTTAAATGACTTAGCTTACGATACAATTACAAATGCAGAATCATTAATCCACTTTGAAATCTAACAAACAATCAATTCTATTTCCGCTTTTTCTAAACAGTGTTTGTGATATCTGGTCAATGTGAATGTTTTTGCGTTTGTTTTCAGTCTGTTTAAATGCACACCTAACCTATAGCCTAGATACTGATGTAACCGCTAAGTAATAGAATGCGTGTAAACAGCGTAATAGCATTAATCTGATCCTTAACACATGAAACCCAATGTTTTATCTTTCATGATTTATAAGCATACATTTAGTATAAACTTTCGAATGTACTTTTGTTATCTAATTAGCTTCATTCTCTGGATATTCTTTGATGAAAAGCATATCTAAATATGTTTATAAGATTCTGATTGTTAGCTGAATATAGCTGCCTCCTGTGATTGTTTCACCGTGTGCATGGCTATTTCTTCATTAAAATATATCTCAAGAATGATTCAAATTATGTAATATAAGTACATTTGAATGTTTTGTCAAATTGTATTCGCTACCTCAATCATGAAAGTAAATGTTTGCGTATAGTGTCCATTGAAATACATTCGTATGTGAAATTATTGTTCAATGAGCTTACCGTCAGATGAGAGTGGCAGGTTCCCGGTATCGATTCCTCCGATACCGACTACTTCCACCTCGGAGATGCTGGGCCGCAACATTTCCTCCCATCTGCAGTACTCCATTTCAAGGGCAGGGCCGCCACCGGTCCCTGCAGCATGTCGGGCCTCCAGGCTTAACTTTTTTTTAAGTTCAAGTTTACAGTCCCGGTACCGATGTTTGATGGAATCCATATCCCGGTTCCGGCCACCCACTGCATTGACTGCATTCCGAATCTCGTTCCAGAGCCTCCTCCTGTCAGTCGGGGTAGTCTTCTGGTGCTGCAGCATCCTATACCTGGCCATATAGGCCTCTACGAGGGCCTCCTTCTCCTCCATCGTAAACCTCGCCTCCCTAGTCGCCTTGGCCTTCCCCTGTGACGATGCCCTCTGTTTCCCGGACTGTGAAGCCCTACTCTGACCGCCACTGGGCCCAGCCACTTGGTCATCTTGAACCAAGTGGCTGGGTCCACCCACCGCTTCCACCCCCGCTTCCTGCCCCCCTTCCTGCCCCCCTTCCTGCCCTGTTCCTCTCCCCCTCCCTCTACTCCCCCCTCTACCTGTCCCCTGCCTGGCCTCCATCTCCTCCCTAAACTAAACCCCAAATAATCAAAAAAAAGTGAGTGTGATGAAATGAAAGGGGGTCAAAATAAAGAACTAAAAAGACAAAAAAGGTGCTTAAAGTGTGAGGGATGTAAAAAAAAAAGAGGGTAAGGAGTATTTAAATAAACGAAAAGAATAAGACTAAAAGGAGGATATGTAAACTAAATGTAACTAGGGGATGGGTATGGGATGGGTATGGGGTATGGGATAAGAGTAAATGGGATGAAAGGGAATGGGACTACAAGGAATGGGGTATGGAGTGTAGTATGAGGGGGTAGGGGGTATGGAGTGTATGTAGTGTTATTGATAAGTGTATGTATGTATTGAATGTGTTTGCGTGTAAATGTGTTAAGTGTACAGATAAATCACTCGCTCGCTAACTAACACTACTTCTAATTCTCAATAACAAACACTCCCACTAACGCTCACTAACTACCACTAACTGACGCTCACACTAACAACTATCACTAATAACTCCCACTAACTCACTCACGCTCCCACTAACAGACTCTCTCCCACTCCCGCTAACTCCCACTAACTCACTCACTCTCTCACGCTAACACTACCAACTGACTATCTCACGCTAACACTACCAACTGACTCTCTCACGCTAACACTACCAACTGACTATCTCACGCTAACACACTCTCAAAAATTCGCAAAATCTCTATTCTTAAATCTCCAAAGACCCACCAGCAACACAGTCAAAGAAGCCCTGCTTGTGTGGTGCTTATATACCCTGTGTAAATGTTTAATGATGTCCCAATTTCCATTGTAATTAGTGTTCAGGTGTGCTTTATTAGCAATTAATATTATTGCAATGTGTATTAGGTGTGTTAATTTGCGCATGCTCATTTTGAGTTGGTATTTGTGGAATGTGTAGAATGCGATGATGTCATAGTGGTCGTTTTCTCTAACATTGTCCAATAGTATTCTTTTTAAATGTGAATTTGCGATGGTGTGTTCTTCGTGAAGTGTTGTATATGTATGTTTTTCATAATATATAATGATATTGAATGCGATTTTTTTTTTAGTGTATGTATATATTTTTTATTCCTTGTTGTTATTGTGCGATTTTCCGCATCTTAAAGTATATGCGTATTCCCCGTATAAATAGTATTAAAACTTCCCCCGCTTGTGAATGTGTAATGCTTGTGTGCTTTGTTGATTGATTGATGTTGTGACATTTGCGGCGTGTTATTGTTGTGCATGATGTGGTATGCGTCATATGACCGAGCTGTGCGTATTCTCGCGAGATCGAGTGTTAGGTAAAAAAAGCTATTTTTTGCCTTTCCCATTGATCTCTATGGGAGACTGTCTAACGCGGGCAGGATTACGCGTGTGACATACACGCGTTAGGAGCATCGTTAGATGGTCTTATATTAACTCTAAATACCGGAGTCAAACAATGACGTGCGTTAGACATAAAACACGCGTGGCGTTAACAGCCCATCTACCGCCGAACTCTAAATCTAGCCGTAAGTTTGGCTTTTTATGATCATCGGGTTAGCGTGAGAGCAGAAACAGTTTACTTTCAACTCATAATACAAGCACAACCCGATGAGCGCAAAAAGTTTACTTTTAGTGCAGTTACTGCTCGAGTGGAAGCATTAAATAACGCTCCGCTCATAATCTTGCCCTATATACATTTCTTTCCCCAGCTACCTCATTTTCTAAAAACTGAACATTACTACAAGTCTGCACATCATTACGTGTTTGGGACACAACACTATGCTATTGCTATAGATATGGCCAGTATAGATGACAAAAAGGGGCACACATGTAGTTCAACTGCTATTGTAAAATAGTGGATGACAATATTGCGGACACATTATTTATGAACTAGTAAAATAGATATTTCCTTGTACCCAGTCTCTCACACAACAGTGAATCGCAATAATGTCGTCCCCTAATTTGCCATGGCACTTGGACTGTGCTTTTGTGATATGTCTTCTGTCAATCCCAGAGTGAACACTGCTTTGCTTAGAGCCTGACAAACAAAATTAAAACAGAGAGAGTGGGCTGGTATGTGTTATACTACAGGTAACTTTTTTAGGGGGTATAAAAATGGGTTAAAATAATTATATTATTCATAACAGCAGTATGTTACATATATTAGTGCCACATTGTCTCACATCATTGTGAGATGAAAAAACAGTGTTTACACTCCCTTTAACTTTTTTCACGCAAAAAGTTTTTTTTTTTTTACATACATGATAGAAAATGTTTTAGTTTATTGCACATTAAAAATATTTATTGACCTAGTGTTAGACTTCTGGTTAATTTTTTAAATGTGCCCCAATTGCCCCCCAAAAAACGTGAGGTCCCTATTTAGAAAACAAAAATGTAGCTTGAAGGATTACTTTCTGTTATAATTTTTAAGCTAAACAACTAACATATTAAAGTTAATAAACATTAATTAAAACCTACTGACCTATATTTTCTCCAAAACAAAGTTTCATAACGTTCTAAAAGTTATATCTTTTATTCGCCGATGATGTCACGTTATCCTGCCCACTATTTTCAGCACTGCGTGTTCAAAATACTTAAACCAATAACTTTGTGTTTAAAGCGCCATTTTGAAACCTAGGTATTGTAAACGGATTGGTACAGAGCAAAGGATACCCACGGAGTGGGTTTGGAATACAATTAAATTTGCAGACAAGATTTCTGATATACGGTAGAGATATGTTAATGAAATGCTATTGATAAAAAGCGTATTTGGGGTAGTTAGTTAGTAACAGGCATAGAAAATATTTACTTACAGTGGCCCTTTAAGTTGGCAGGTATGGGATGTTAGAAGAAAAAAAAACATTACATTGCGGTATATGGGAACTGTGTGTTCCTGTAAATAAATATGTATATGCTTATATACATATATATTTATGTGTTAATATGTGTATATATATATATATATATATATATATATATTTATATACACATTAACATATAAATATATATGTATATATTCATTTATACATTTATATTTGCTGCCCGACTTACTCTCTTTGCTGCGCTAGTTTTCATGCCATGTCTGACGTCATGAGAACAAGGCTCCTATTAGAGCCTATGGAAGTGTGCAAGGTCGCGTTTGCATTGCACCTCACTTGTAATACCAGTGGATGTTTGCTTGCGCTGGTGTTACTAAGTTGAGTGCAAATATTACTTTTGCGGAAGAGATATTTTGTGCTCAAATTGTAATCTAGCCCATATTGTGATGTGTAATATTTTACAACATTAGTGGTATTTGTACTGCACAAAGGATTCTTGGCATTCTTGTGACTAATATTAAGTGTGATACAAAATAGTCAGAGTGAGTCTCAGCACCTGATAGGTTAAAAACCGACTTGGATATAGTCATATATGTTGTATATGTTACTGTACTTAGGTGGCTTATGGTTCAGGGGTGTGCTTTAAAATGTGCACCAACCTCTCTTGTATAAAGACAGTCTGTCACCAATTCCCTTACATTTACAATATGTTGAAAAATACAGACAGTTTCACTATATGCGCCTGAGGCTTACCGGTTCGCAAAATGATTACTGAGCAATGTGCACACTAGCTATGATTACGGCTCATGCCGAAATGCGTTAGTTGGGTCTGCCATATACCCTCCCAATCTTGGCACACATGCTGAATTGTTTTTAATGTTGTGAAAATGTTTTAAATAAAGCTGAAAACTTTAAAATACGGACCAAGCCTTGTGCTCCTGTTTGTTAACTCACCTAATATTAAAGGGACATGCCACCCACATTTTTTCTTTTATGATTTTGAAAGAGAATGCAATGTTAAACATCTTTCTAATTTACTTATATTATCTAATTTGTTTTATTCTCTTGATAGTCTTTGATGAAAAGCATATCTAGATATGCTCACTAGCTGCTGATTGGTTGCTGCACATAGAAGCATCATGTGATTGGCTCACCAGGTACATTACTTTTTCTTCAAATAAGGATGTTTAAAAAATGAAGCAAAACAAATTATGGAAGTAAATTTTAATGTTGTTCAAATTTCTATTCTCTATCTGAATCATGAAAGAAAGATTTTGGGTTTAATGGCCCTTTAAGTGTGACCTAATGTAAGAAACTCTAAAGGATTAAAATAATTTGATGTTATTTCTCAGTACAGCTTGTGAATTATTCTGTGAGTGTTTTTATACCACATCTGGGTATAATCATGATATTCTATAGCTATTGCAATCAAAACACAGAGAATAACACTGAATCAATTATTCAGAAAGAACAACTGCACAGGTGTAGCACACGCAACCTGATATAACGCCACTGTTGTTGTTATCACATTTTATTAAAATAACAGCACTTTAACCCTTTGGCTGCTGCAGAGTATTGCAAAAAAAATCATTGCAGCTCTCTTAAATGGTCATTAAAGGGACAGTCTTCTAGAAAAAAAAAATATTGTTTAAAAAGGTAGATAATCCCTTTATTACCCATTCCCCAGTTTTGCATAACTAAAACTTATATATTATTATACTTTATACCTCAGTGATTACCTTGTATCTAAGCCTCTGCAGACTGCCTCCTTATCTCAGTTATTTTGACAGACTTGCATTTTAGCCAATCAGTGCTGCACAATGTTATCTATAAGGCACATGTGAACTAGCACTGTCTAACTGTTAAAAACTGTCAAAATGCGATGAGATATGAGACGGTTTTCAAGGGCTTAGAAATTAGCATAGGATTATTCCTAGATTTAGCTTTCAAAAAACAGACTAATACTAGCATGCTTAAAGGAACACTGAACCCAAATTTTTTCTTTCGTTATTCCTATAGAGCATGCAATTTTAAGCAACTTTCTAGTTTACTCCTATTATCAATTTTTCTTCATTCTCTTGGTATCTTTATTTGAAATGCAAGAATGTAAGTTTAGATGCTGGCCCATTTTTGGTGAACAACCTGGGTTGTTCTTGCTGATTGGTGGATACATTCACCCACCAATAAACAAGTGCTTTCCATGGTTCTGAACCCAAAAATAGCTTAGATGCCTTCTTTTTCAAATAAAGAAAGCAAGAGAACGAAGAAAAATTGATAATAGGAGTAAATTACAAAGTTGATTAAAATTGCATGCTCTATCTGAATTACGAAAGACAAAATTTGGGTTCAGTGTCCCTTTAACAAGAAAATTTGTCAAACTGTAGGTGGACAAGTTCTTAAGCAGAGAACCCTTTCACCTGCAATTGCCACTTGGCAAAAAAAGGAACAGTCAACATTAAAATTGTTATTGTTTAAAAAGGTAGACAACACCTTTACTACCCATTCCCCAGCTTTGCACAACCAACATTGTTATATTAATATACTTTATAACGTCTAAATGTTTGTCTGTTTCTAAGCCACTACAGACAGCCTCTTATCAAGTGCTTTTTTATTAGCTTTTCATAACAGGAGACTGTTTGTTCAAATAGATAACATTGATCTCATGCCCGTGGGTTGTGCACAACACAGCACTAATTGGCTACAATGCAAGTCAATAGATAATAAATAAAAAGTCATGTGATCAGGGGACTGTCAGAAGAGATTTAGATACAAGGTAATAACAGAGGTAAAAAGTGTATTAATATAACCATATTGGTTATGCAAAACTGGGGAATGGGTAATAAAGAGATTATCTATCTTTTTAAAAAATAACAATTTTGGAGTTGACTGTCACTTTAAGACTGCAAAAAAGTTCTGTTGTTCAATCTGGCCCCCCTCTCTTGGGTAACCAACTCCATGGGCAAGATTACATATATAGCGTAGATTTCAGCGCAAATGCTGAAACCCATGCCGCCTCGCACATCTGGTGAATCACATATACGGCGCTGGCAGATCGGATACTGCCGTAAATTGGATAAGCTGGCGAGGTACAGAAATGTGCAGAAATAGACATTTCTGGAGTCCCCAGTGTTTTACGGCAGTTTATGAACTAAAAAAATGTAAAAACACCCATAAATGTCTAACCCGCCTCTCAAAAATGAACCTGACACGTCAAAACCCCTATATCCACCATCCCCCCACATCACAACTACAAATAAAATGTATTAACCTCTAAATCGCAATCTACATATTCAAACTATTAACCCCTAATCTGCCAATCCCCACATTGCAAACTTGCTAATAAATGTATTAACCCCTAATCCGCCATCCCCCCACAACTCAAAGAACTATCAACACTATTAACCCCTAAACCGCCATCCCCCCACAACACAAAGTACCTATCAACACTATTAACTCCTAAACCGTCAACCCCCCACATCGCGAACTAGCTAATAAATGTATTAACCCCTAAACCGTCATACCCCCACAACGCAAAGAACCTAAATACCCTATTAACCCCTAATCCACCAACCCCCACAAGGCAATCTACCTAATTAATCTATTAACCTCTAAACTGATATCCCCCCACAATACAAAATATTAATCTAATCACTAAGCCCCCTAACCTAATACACCCTAAATTAACCCCAATTACATAAAATAAAAAAGACTATCTCTAAAAATTATCAAAATAATAAAATCCTAACTTAAAATTAAAATAAAAATTCCTAACGTTACATTAAAAAAACCAAAGATTAAATTAAATTAAAATAAAAAATCTAATATAACAAAAAATACAAAAATCTAAAATGACAGAATACGAAATGATCCAAAATAGAAAAAATTAAACCTAATCTAATACCCTATAAAAACAAAAAGCCACCCCAAAATAAAAACACCCACTAAGTTAACACTAAACTACCAATTGCCCTGAAGAAATCAGCTCTTTTACATTAAAAAAATACAAATTAACCCCTAACAGTAAACCCCCCAAACCCCCAAAACCCAAAATAAAAAAGACCTAACTCTAAAAAAATCTAATCTACCAATTTCCCCCTAAAGGCAATCAGCTCTTTTTCTCTAATCTAAAAAAAAAAAAAAACAACCCAAAATAAAAAACTAACACTGACCCCCAAAAAATGTACTCACCACTCCTGAAGTCCAGACATCCATCTTTTTCAAGGCAGAGCAAAGACTTCATCCAGGCAGGGAAGATCTTCTTCCAGGGCGGCACCATCTTCCATCTTCATCACGTTGGTGCGGAGGTGGAGTGGAGCAGGAACGGCAGCAGTGTAGACATCTGACGTGAAGGGTCCTCTGAGATTGTCCGCCGCACACTGAGGATTGAATGCAAGGTACCCCTTTTATATTGGAGTACCTTGCATTTCTATTGGCAGAATATTTCAAATCAGCCAATAGGATGAGAGCTGCTTAAATCCTATTCGCTGATTTGAACATTAGGGGCGGATTAGGGGTTATTAGTGCTAATAGGTATATTGTGTTGTGGGGGGTAGGCGGTTTATGGATTAATAGTGTTAATAGGTAGATTGTGTTGTGGGGGTTGGCAGATTAGGGGTTAATAGTGTAATTAGATACTTTGGATTTGGGGGTTGGAGGATTAGGGTTTGATACATTTATTAGTTATTGAGGTGGTTGGTGGCGGTTTCTGAAGATTTATCTCTGCCACCTAGGATAAGAAGCAGAGAAGGCTTCTTACATTTGTATTTGCAGATTCCCTCTTGCATGCCTGAACTGCAAGTTTTCAGAAGCTGGGAATGCATCTTGATAAATTTTCCCAGAAGTATCAATTTTTCAAGCCCTACAATAGATCACATTAATGCACAGAGGAGTACTGGCAAGTTTGGACAAGTTTTACTCAATAGTGGTAATAATGAACATTTTTTTACACTAAAAACACAACACTTAGCACTATATTATATTGCAAGGCATCTATACACTTATAAACGCTGAACTGTATAATTAATACAGAGTACCTATGCACTGATAACGTATATGCTTCACTGTATAATGATGTTGAGGTTTCATACACTAAAAAACAGATGATGGGTTCCTAAACACTTATGGCAAGCACTCTGTGCTACATAATGGTGTCGAACATGTATACATGAATAATGATTATGGCCATATATACACTTTAATCTTTCATGTAGAGTTAATAGACATATGGGTGGTACTGCACAATTATGATGAGAGAGAGAGAATTACAAAAGGATTTGCATTCTTACCTTAATCTATACAAGCAACATTAATTCTCTACTCTTATCTCTACTCTTTCTTCAAACCCAAAACGTCTGTTCTCCACATTCAATACTCTTCTCCGCCCACCCTCACTTCCCACCCACTTTTCTCTCAGCATAAGATTTTGCCAGCTACTTCAACAACAAAATCGACTCCATCAGAAATAAAATCAGCTCTCAACACACTACCGGTCTCCCACCCCCTCAAAAGCTCACAATCATCCAAAACCCACATAGCCATAAATTTAGCTCTTTTGCCCCTGTTACAGAAGATAAAGTTTCTGCCCTTATACTATCCTCTCACCTCACTACCTGTCCCCTTGATCCCATCCCCTCACAACTACTCCCCTCCCTCTCTTCTACCCTTACCACTATACTCACACACATCTTCAACCTCTCCCTCAGCACTGGCATAGTTCCCACATTTATTAAAAATGCATTAGTCACACCTATCCTCAAAAAACCTTCTCTCGATCCAACCTCCCCATCCAACTACCACCCTATTTCCCTACTACCTCTTGCCTCAAAGCTTCTTGAAAAGCTAGTATATGCACGTCTATCCCATTTCCTTACATTAAACTCCCTCCTTGACCCACTGCAATCTGGATTTCGCCCCCTTCACTCAACAGATACAGCATTTGTTAAGGTTACCAACGACTTACTTACAGCAAAATCCAAAGACCAATTCTCTCTACTTATCCTCCTTGATCTGTTTGCAGCCTTTGATACTGTCGACCACAATCTTTTGCTTGATACCCTCCAATCCTTTGGCATCTGGGACACAGTTCTCTCTTGGTTCTCTTCCTATCTGTCTAACCGTATCTTTAGTGTAGCCTTCTCTGGGATATCCTCTGCACCGTTACCTCTTTCTGTTGAGGTACCGCAAGGCTCTGTCCTCAGTCCCCTTCTCTTCTCAATCTCCTCTCACTACCTCAAGCTAAATTTCTCCAAAACTGAGCTCCTTAATTTCCCCCCTTTTTCCAAAATCTCCACCCCCCATGTCTCTATAACTGTTGACAACTCCACCATTACCCCAACCTCACATGCCCGATGTCTTGGGGTCACACTTGACTCAGATCTTTCTTTCACTCCTCACATTCAGTCCTTGGCTAAAGCCTGCCGCTTCCACCTTAAAAACATCGCTCTCTCATCCTTTCCCACCTCGACTACTGCAACTCTATCCTCTCTGTTCTCCCTAGATGCCGCCTAGCTCCTTTACAATCCATAATGAATGCCTCTGCTAGGCTCATCTTCCTTGCACGTCGCTCTTCATCTGCTGCACCTCTCTACCAATCCCTTCACTGGCTTCCTCTGGCCTCGAAGATTAAACACAAAATATTCACTCTGACACATAAAGCCCTCAATTGCACTGCTCCCCCCTACATCTCAGACCTTGTCTCCAGATACTCTCCTTCCCATCCTCCTCACTCCGCTCATGATCTCCTACTCTACTCCTCTCTTCTACCACCTCACATTCCCATCTACAAGATTTCTCAAGACTGGCTTCCATCTTATGGAACTCTCTGCCTCGCTCCACAAGAATCTCCAATAGTTTTAAAAGCTTCAAGTGCTCCCTGAGCACTCCACTATTCAGGAACGATTACAACCTACATTAACCTTCCTATCTCCACTTCTATCCCCTAAAACCCCATAGCATGTAAGCCTATGAGCCCAGCTGTTTGTAGTTCACCTTCAGAAGAGCCGACTACAAAAGTGCAACTCTCGGCAAGACCCTCTCTCCCCATTTGATCCCTGTAATCTTTTTTTATATACCACCCATGTTCATAGCACTGCAGAACCTGTTGGCGCTCTACAAATACCTGATAATAATAATAAAATATTTCAGGAGAAGCACAGCAGATCTGAACCCCTCGATTCCCTGTTCCCATATCTATAGAGCAGAGATTAGTAAAATAGAGAACACTACAGTGCTGGATTTGTTCATCTTGTTAGTGTTATCTATTTTACCAATTAATACTTTTTTGGAACTCCGTGCACAAAGGGTGACCTGACAATATTTTTTAGTTTAGGGGCCTTTATCTCTTGGACATTTTTATATTAAAAGAGCTGGCCATATTTGTGCATATATATATATATATATATATATATATATATATATTCTGTACTGGCTGGCTGCACTCTTTGCCTCCCCTACTTCAGGGGAGTCACATCCTATTCAAGCCATTATGCCACCACATTTGGTCCCCACTATAAAGCCCAATTTAGGCAGCAAAAAAATAAATATACACATTTAAAAAATAAATAAATTGTGTCATGTAACAAAAGAACATTTGTGCGGTGAGGTGAGGTACTGATGTTGGACAAGAAGATCTGGCTCACAATCAGTTTTCCAATTCATCTCAAAGGTGTTCAGTGGGGTAGAGGTCAGAGCTCTGTTCAGGTCACTAATGTTCCTCCACAACAAACTTGTCAAGCCATGTCTTTGTGAACCACACGGAAGCACACAATTGTCTAAAATGTCTTTGTATCCTGTTCTATTAAAATAACCCTTTATTTGAACTAAAATCTTGTACAACAGCCCCAGATCATTATCCATCCTCGACCAAACTTTGCAATAGGCACTTTACTGCAGTACAGTAGGTAGCATTCTTTTGGCATCTGCCCCACCCATGTTCTTCCATCAGAGTGCTATATAGTGAAGCATGATTCATCAATCCAGAGAACATGTTTCTACTGTTCCATAGTACAGTAGCAGTGAGCTTTACCCGCTGAAGCCAATGTTTGGCATTGGTCATGTTGATGAGTTTGTGTACAGCCTCTCATGCTAATATTGCTTCCAAAGGTGACACACTACATGCATCGACACTCAGCAACCTCACTCAGTTAGATGTGTGGTCTACCACTTTGTTGGTGGCCTGTTGAGACCCCTAGATGCTCCTAGATGCTTCTGTGTGTGTATTTATGGATATATGTGTGTGTTTGTGGAACCATCAAATTACAGGCCTTGTTACTATAGCATGGGGGAGGGGGTAAACTGTGTCACTATACAGTACCACTATATACAGTACGGGGGGCTGGACCATGTCACAGACTACTGTGGTCACTTTATAAAGTGGGGCGGGTAGGGTCAGGCCAGCCATCTCACAGTCTGTGGGCACAGGGCACCTCCTTTTGCAGACGCAATCTGATTCACATTTTTTTTCTGTGTTAAATGTTTAAAAAAAGATATGTATCAAATGTACTTTTGTTTGGGTGGGGGGCCCTTTTTAGATTCTTGCACCTGGGCCCTGTGGTTTCTAGTTACGCCTCTGGTTGTACTGACAATCTTTATATAATCTATAGAGATTTCAAGGCTATGTGCTGGATTGTATGCACCTGTAAACAATGGGTGTGGCTGAAGCACCCACATACTTTGTCCATATAGTGTAGGTAGACTTATTCTATTTTAAACAGAAAAGAAAGAATGATTTAGCCATCAAAGGTAGGTTTTTGTAGTGTAAGGACCAGTCAATATATGATTGCACACTAATACCCCTTACTTTAAGTAGTGATTTGATCTCATAGGCAGCATTATATTGCAGTTATCTGCTGGAAGATTAATATATGTATTTAAATGTAACAATGTGTTTATTTTCCCCAAAATATATATATTTTTTTAAGTATTGCAATTTACATGTTCCCTAAAACAGTTTTAACCCCTTAATGACCACAACTTACCCTGTATGTCACTGTTCATTAAGGGTTTGTCGGCTCATAATAGCGTGGGTCTCACCGCCAATGGCAAGACTGCGCTATTATGACCTCCCTCTCTCCTGCAGGCCTCCTGAAATGGAAAGTACGTCACTGGTCATTAAGAGTTTTTATATTATGCTTCAATAACCAAATGAGTAGATAATAGAAATTGTATTAGTATTTAAAGGAAATAAATAAAAGATTTTAATATATCTATTTACTCGTGATTATTACACAACATAATGCAATTCCATCTCTTACTTTTAATTATGTGAATATTTTGTATTATGTTTATATATTTATTATTATTTTATATATATGTATATATGTTATTATTTTATATCAAATTAAAGTATAATAAAACTACAATCACAAGTGTGATACAGAGTTAATATGCTCACTATCTGGAATTTTCCAGCATAAGCAATACTATTTATTTCTACCCTTTGAATCCTTTATTAAGTTCCCTGCTTCCTTTCTCTTCCTGGCCACTGGCAAACTAGAATTACAGATCTTTTGTATGAGTCATTCCCAGACTAAAAAAAAAAGTCTCTCCATAGAACTTGTTAATTAAAACCTCTATTTTCTTGTTCAAGTCTTTCTCTCTTTACATAATCTTCTATGTTTTTTTGTCTTCTTTACCATTAAATAATTTTATCATCAGTCCTTGCAATGTTATCCTCAAATAACATTAAACTTGGAGAGTAATGTATTTTAAGTAGCAATAAATATATATACTGTGTATATATATATATATATATATATATATATATATATATATATATATATATATATATATATATATCCAAACACCAACTTCGTCCCACAGAAGACAACTGCCTGGGTGCAAGCTTGCAAAGAATATATCAGCCGAATAAAGATGCACTCTCAAGTCTTTTTACCATGAAGTAAAAGTTACTTTATTTGAAACGTTTTCGGGGATCAGGTCCCCTTCGTCAACATAAAAATATAGTGAAAACACCAAACATTTATAGTGTGTAAGGATAAACATCAAATCAAATCAAACCAAACCTGCTTCACTCAGTGGCGCCAAACTCTCGCCATGAAACGCTGTTTGCGTTCCACTGACACAGAAAGCCGGAAGTAGTGTATACGTCACTTCCAGTTGTCAGATAACTTGCATCAATCGTGACAATTCTATATATTGTGTTGTGCATTTCACAAAGTGTAGAAACATAATCAAAAACCTATTTAGTGTGCCACACTGTCATTTTACAAATCAAATGTGTATGCTTGTATTTACGATTGAAAGCTGTCAAAATGTTACGTCGCTCCCCTCGTTGCCATAGCGACTTCTATATACAAACAACAGAGGTAGACATAAAAAATGAACACCTTCCATCTAAGCCATATATGCGTGTTCTAATTATATACAGGGCTGTGACTTATTAAAAATCTACTATACCCACCAAGGGAATATATATTCTATACTGTGTATTAATCCAGGTGCATTTAAGCGTGATCAGAATGACGTTACAGATTCATAACGGAAAAATGTGAAACTGGCTACATGTTAAGCAAAGAGAGGAATACACTTATTTTGTGCTATATGTATAGTTGTTATCCACACACAGAGATGAGATGAACAATCTACAGGATTCTTATATGAAAGCATCACTAGTTACATCTCAATTGTTCGTTTATCGATACTACCCATTATAATGAAACAGAATAACTAGCACACGTTACTCATAACATGCATATATATATAATGGCTCATAAGAGGATTCTACTTCTGCCTGATGTGCTGGACATGGTCTCCTAACTTCAACTAAACTGCAATTAACAAAATAACCAGAGAAAATTATTGTAAAAAAACTATACAGAAAATATATATATATATATATATATATATATATATATATATATATATAGCACACTATTTCGGTCACCTAACAACTGTATTGCTACATCTATTTTGCTCTTGTTGTGCAAGAGGGTACACCCCACCAGGGGCATCAGGTACACTTGAGCAATATGATGTTCACTCTACTCCTAGGCATTTTTTAGGGGTAACCACACGCTCACAAGGGGGAGGCACTCCAGACCCCACCTTAGGAGGGTGAGGACCCAGACACAGGCCCCCCAGGAGAGGGCGGCAGAGGATGCGGTAAAAAATCTCAGCTCCCATGTTCTCTCAGTCAGTGAACATAATTTATTAAACAAGGGCTTGTCCTTTGTTCACAGTACTAATGTATCAGAATATGAACAAAGACTGAATGTTCACAGACTTAATAGAACATTAAAGCTTTGAGAGTTTTTTCAGAACTCTACTTCTGACTGCCAAAAGTCTTCGGTGGAACGCAACTGCAGTATTCAGAGTTCGTTTGAACCTATTAATTGCACTGCTAGCACCAAAACTTTTGTAAGACTGGTATCCCATGATTTGGATAAGGAAAGGGAACATACACAATGGAAAAATAATTCGACTGTTGAAGAGGTGAAAGCTATTGTATCCTTACAGAAGGACTCCTATATAGTAATAAGGCCAGCAGACAAGGGCGGGGCTATTGTCCTCCTTGACTACTCAGATTATAGGGAAGACATCATTACCCAACTCTTAGACAAATCTACATATAGTCCATTGGCAGTTGACCCAACATTTTCCTATAAAAAACAGCTGGATGCCCTGATGACTATGGGCTTTGAGCAGGGTCATATTACAGAACACATCATGAGATTTTGTAATACACCACATCCTAGGATTCCAATCTTATATACAATCCCTAAGATTTACAAGCAATTAGAGAAACCTCCGGGATGCCCCATTGTGTCCGCAGTCCAGTCTTTGTTACAACCGGTGTCACAGTACATTGATCTATTACTTCAACCAGTTGTTAAAAACACACAATCCTTTATTTTGGATACTGGAGAATTGATTAGGCAGTTGGGGGCTGTTCAGGTCCAGCAGGGTCATATCCTTGTCACCCTGGACGTGAACAGCCTCTATACCATAATACCACACAAGGAGGGATTGTTGGCAATCAAGGAGCATCTTACCAACAATCCGCTGTATGAGGGTCCCCCCTGTTGAGTTTGTTTTGTTATTAATAGAATTTTGTCTTCACAAAAACTACTTCAGGTTCGAAGACAAGTTCTATTTGCAAACAGCAGGCACAGCCATGGGATCATCCATGGCCCCCTCATATGCAAACATTTACATGTCACATTTCGAAAATCTGTACCTGTGGGGAAAAAGTGATACATCTATTGTTTTCTACCGCAGGTACATAGATGACATTTTCTTGGTGTGGCGAGGGGGCCTGGATGATCTCCATGTGTGGTTTGATGCATTTAATAGTACATCAACTACAGTTAGGTTCAAAATGACATTCAGTGAACAAACTGTTAACTTCCTGGATTTGAATATATACATAACAGCACAAGAGCTAGGGATGACACTATACAATAAACCCACAATCAGGAATTCCTTTTTACGGGCAGATAGCTGCCATCCCCCAGCACTACTTAAGGGCATTGTGAAGTATCAAATGATTAGGACCAAACAAAACAATTCAGATAGTACCTTAGGAGTCTCCCAGTTATCTGAGATGGGCGAGAAATTTGCCCAAAGGGGCTATAAGCCATACCTAATCAAAGAAATGATTGAAGAGGTCTCACAGCTCACACAGGCTGACCAAGAGACCCAAGCAAGCAGCAAAGGATAAGCTGATTATGGCAACCACGTTCGCACCCTCCACCAGCAAAACAGGCCAAATCCTTCGGACGCATTGGCCCATACTAGCTACGGACCCTAAATTACCTTTCACCAAGAACATAACACCAATGGTAGGCTACAGAAGGGGTACGAATTTAAGGGACTTACTGGTAAGGACGGACCCCAAAGATAACTACAGAGCTCAGGCCCAGATAAACCTCAAAGGATCATATTGATGTTTAGGCTGTACCACCTGCAATGGGCTTATAAATACGAAAATGTTTCATCATCCACACACCAATAGAAAATATGTTATTAGACATTCAATAACATGTACAACCACATTCGTTATATACCTCTTGGTATGTCCCTGTTCCCGATTTTATGTGGGGAAGACGTCGGGGACGTTGAGAGAGAGGATGGCGAATAACAGATATGCCATCAGGTTGGCACTCAAAACAGGGGATTCAGAACAACCTATAGCGAGACATTGTGCACTGAATAAACATCCTGTGTTGTCCATTAGATACACATTGATTGATTATGTCCCCCCCCCTGGACAGGGGAGGTGACCGAAACAAAATATTATTACAACGGGAGGCACAATGGATGTACCGCTTGGGAACAATCTACCCAGGAGGCCTGAATACAGTAGCTGACTTCAAAGCCCTCATGTAGTGCGGTCTAAAAGTGTGTTACGTACCTGGGGTACAGCTAAGAGCCACTATGACTCTGGGTGGCAGGCGGTCGATAGGGGCTCCACTAGTTGGTGCTCCATCCTGCCAGGCCACACAGCACAAGCCGGGGGAACCTTGTGTATCCCTAGGGTCTTGTGGAAGTCTGGTGGGCCTTGGGAGTGGTTACCTTCACACTACACTCCTGACCGACATTTTCACTACAGGGCGAATAGAGCAGAAACAAGAAAAAATTTGTTTCCCCACATAGCTGTACACAGTACCATCCTAAACAAGAGTGTAGAGAGATGGACTGTATTGATCCCGGGTTAAAAGATGGAATGGATGCTGACTCTGATTCCCGGGAGTCTAGGGGACATACACAGAACTATAATTCCTTTGGAGCCTATGAAGCTCTAAAGAGGTTTAGTTAGTTTACTTTGCTCAATAAGGTTCTATGGCAGTGTGGGAACCTCCCATATTGGACCCTCTTGCACAACAAGAGCAAAATAGATGTAGCAATACAGTTGTTAGGTGACCTATATGACATATGGACACCATTGTTTAATCTAATTCTTTTTCTAAATAGTTTGCTTTTTATATATATATATATATATATATATATATATATATATATATATATATATATATAATTTTCTCTGGTTATTTTGTTAATTGCAGTTTAGTTGAAGTTAGGAGACCATGTCCAGCACATCGGGCAGAAGTACAATCCTCTTATGAGCCATTATATATATATGCATGTTATGAGTAACGTGTGCTAGTTTCATTATAATGGGTAGTATCGATGAACGAACAATTGAGATGTAACTAGTGATGCTTTCATATAAGAATCCTGTAGATCGTTAATCTCATCTCTGTGTGTGGATAACAGCTATACATATAGCACAAAATAAGTGTATTCCTCTCTTTGCTTAACATGTAGCCAGTTTCACATTTTTCCGTTATGAATCTGTAACGTCATTCTGATCACGCTTAAATGCACCTGGATTAATACACAGCATAGAATATATATTCCCTTGGTGGGTATAGTAGATTTTTAATAAGTCACAGCCCTGTATATAATTAGAACACGCATATATGGCTTAGATGGAAGGTGTTCATTTTTTACGTCTACCTCTGTTGTTTGTATATAGAAGTTGCTATGGCAACGAGGGGAGCGACGTAACATTTTGACAGCTTTCAAGCGTAAATACAAGCATACACATTTGATTTGTAAAATGACAGTGTTGCACACTAAATAGGTTTTTGATTATGTTTCTACATTTTGTGAAATGCACAACACACAATATATAGAATTGTCACGATTGATGCAAGTTATCTGACAACCGGAAGTGACGTATACACTACTACCGGCTTTGTGTGTCAGTGGAACGCAAACAGCGTTCCATGGAGAGAGTTTGGCGCCACTGAGTGAAGCAGGTTTGGTTTGATTTTATGTTTATCCTTACACACTATAAATGTTTGGTGTTTTCATTATATTGTTATGCTGACGAAGGGGACCTGATCCCCGAAAACGTTTCAAATTAAGTAACTTTTACTTCATGGTAAAAAGACCTGAGAGTGCATCTTTATTCAGCTGATATATATATATATATATATATATATATATATATATATATATATATATATATATATATATATATATATATATATATATATATATAATCTAAATAGAGATTGCACACTCAGGACTTGTAGAAAACAATCACTGGTTTAATATTGTGACGTTTCGGGGTCTCCCCCTTTATCATTAAATATTTGGATTTTATATATAATATTTATGTACCTACACCCTGGCTATAACGAAGATACGTGAGTGCTTGGTTCTCCTATTGATTATTCAATAGCCAATTCAAATGGCTATTCCTAGCCATTTGATTCATTAGTATCTAACAGTATTATTTTCAGAAACCATACTTATGGGTATCTTCATCAAGGAATGCCAGAATAGTTCCAGTGAACATTTATGATTTGTTGGATATTCAGATAGAGGTCTAGTGGTTACCATTATACCACAGGGAGATATCAATTATAACATCATCATAGGGTTACCGATCCTTCTTCTTCTCAATTCATCAGAGCATTGAGTATAGTATTTCTATTTAACATAAGTTATCATAGCAAAAATATTTTGTATGAGAAACACTCAACAATAAAAATAATTCACCATAAATATTACTAAAAGTAGCACTGTAGGTCATCTAATACTTAATTGTATTAATAGATACAGAACCAATTAACCACTATTATCTAAAACTTATGTTTATATAGTATTAGTTTTAGGGTCAGGTTCTCTATCAGTATCTAACAATTATTAATGCCTATGCCCTCCTTTAAGGTCACTTATTAACACACCTCTGACTTAGATTTAGAACTAACCAGGTTTAGGTGTAGATGTAGTATTATTGTCAACATAAATGTGAAATGCTATTAGATAACAATACTACCAAAAATCAATAACTATACAAAGTTTAGTGCTCTATCAGCACTCAATGTTATTAATGCTCGCATTTATAATATACTATAATATATTACATTATATTATATTATTTTATTATAGATGTATTTAGTGAAGGGTTACCCTTAGACTCCAGCTATTAATATGTACGGTACGACTTATACACACCCTTTTTGCTCTCTGTTTCTTAAATTCTTAACTCTTTATGAGAAGACATGGCTAAGAGTGGGTGTGAACGTCGTACATAATACACCTAATGGCTTGTACTCTAATTGTAACTCCCAGTTCCTCCCCTAACTAGCACACACACCTGTTGCATGAAATGGGTCACATTACAACCAATAACAAGTTAGGTTAGCCTATTTAAAGCTGCATGTTAGAAGTGGGCTTTATGCAGTCTATGAGTAAGGCTCTATAAGAGCTGAAACGCGTCAGACATAGCCCACTTTCTGTGCACCTAACAGCCCTCATTCACCTGGCCATGTCACCATCCATGCCTGCAAGTTTATAATTCACTAGCTGATATTTGCAGAGCCGCTGTGAGTGTATGTGTGTTTTTATGCGCTATTTCTTCAATCAATAAATGTACCTGTTTTGAGCATCCTGTCCGGACACTCGTTTGTTTCCTATATATATATATATATATATATATATATATATATATATATATATATATACTGTATATATAATCAGAGTAAAGTGGTAGGAAATGGAAGGTACATAAGACCAAACCTTATATGTAGCATTCCCACTTTCTGTTAAAAACCCCACTGAAAGACTGGAGGTCAGATTGCAAATGGAGCACTAATTAATGCTCCCACTTGAGCGTTAATTTCGCTTTAATTAAGATTTCTGCTCTCGTCGGGTTGCACTTGTATTACGAGTTGAAAGTAAACTGTTTTCACTCTTGTGCTCACCCAACTAGTGAAAAAAACCTAATTCTAATGCAAGTTAGAATATAACATTTGTGTTCACGTATTTCCCTTATAGATGTCAATGGAGATAAAAAAAAAGTAGTGCATTGCTACCCCTTCAACAAAAGATACCAAGACAATTAAGAACTTTTTATTATCAAAATAAATTGGAAAGATTTTTTAAATCATATTCACTATCTGAATCATGATGAAAAAAATGGTGTTTTAAACCCCTTTAAACAATTTATATGGAATTTATTTTTCAGTTTAATGTCAATTCTCACTTGACCCACAACCCTTATAAGTTCAGTTGGTGACATTGGCACTCGCATGCTTGTTTAATACTTGTCTACTTGCACACAGGTAAAACAGAAGGAGATAGTGAAATCTATTGGTGCATATTATAATGCGGAAATCAATCATGCTTTCAGAATGTTAGCAGTAATTAATTGCTGATTTGCATTATGTGACAAAGCTGACACTCGTCCTTATTAATGAACCATCCCCTGGCACATGTCTATGCTTCCTAGGACCTGATGATAAAAGATTCTTCTGCTTCTAGAGAAATTGTAGTGCAGACTTCACAAGGGCTTATCTTACTGAATGCTAAAAGAAAAAGTGTGGAACTCTCAAGCACTGTGAGATCTCTCACAAGAATTTAGACAAGTAGAATTTGCTATAGTTCTCTAAGTTGTTTTCTCTGCATTTTATATATAAAGGAGAGGCAAGCCCAATAGCACTGCAGGATATGAGAGTTTTATTACACTTACACTTTGTGATTTCTATGTTTGTGCTTTTTATGTTATATTACTTTTGGGTACTTTCAATATTATTACATTTAAGCTTTGCACTTTCTATTTTATATTTTAATACATTTTGATTTAGATCCAGCAGTGATTTTACAAATTTTGATTATGTTCTGAAAGTTTCTGTGTTAGTTTAAAGGGACAGTCTACTCCAGAATTTTTATTGTTTAAAATTGTTTAAAATTGTTTTGCATAACCAACACGGTTATGTTAATATACTTTTTACCTCTGTGACTACCTTGTATCTAAGCCTCTGCATACTGCCCCTTATATTAGTTCTTTTAAACAAGACTTGCATTTTAGCCAATCAGTACTGACTCATAAATAACTCTATGGGAATAAGCACAATGTTATCTATATGACACACATGAGCTAACACTGTGTCAAAATTCAGACGATATGGCGCAAACCTCAAGGGCTTAGAAATGATCATATGAGCCTACTTAGGTTTAGCTTTCAACAAAGAATACCAAGAGATCAAAGCAAATTTGTTGTTAAAAGTACATTGGAAAGCTGTTTAAAATCATGAAAAGTTTAATTTTGACTAGACTGTTCCTTAAACAAACTTGGATCATATTTATGTGTATATTTTCCAAATTATATTGCACTTTTTAAATTACATTGCATTGTTTTTTTCTTTATTGTAAAACAACTCTTCATAAAGTCACCGTATTTCAGAAGCTCTCTTACAATTCTTTTGAAATGCTGTAAGCATTTTATACAAGCAGCTCTCACTGATTTATCTCACCAGCTATATGCAGGTGAAGCTTGCCCAAAATTCACAATACACTTAATTAACCAGTAGATTCTGTTAGAATGTTCCATGCTGTTCTAGATTATTTGTGAATCAATCACTAGAGGGCGCTAATGATATAATATAGAGTCTAAGGCCTAGATTTGGAGTTCGGCGGTAGCCGTCAAAACCAGCGTTAGAGGCTCCTAACGCTGGTTTTGGCCGCCCGCTGGTATTTGGAGTCAGTGATTAAAGGGTCTAACGCTCACTTTTCAGCCGCGACTTTTCCATACCGCAGATCCCCCTACGCCATTTGCGTATCCTATCTTTTCAATGGGATCTTTCTAACGCTGGTATTTAGAGTCGTTTCTGAAGTGAGCGTTAGAGCTCTAACGACAAAATTCCAGCCGCCTGAAAAAAGCAGGAGTTAAGAGCTTTCTGGCTAACGCCAGTTCATAAAGCTCTTAACTACTGTACCCTAAAGTACACTAACACCCATAAACTACCTATGTACCCCTAAACCGAGCTCCCCCCACATCGCCGCCACTCGATTAAAAATTTTAACCCCTAATCTGCCGACCGCCACCTACGTTATACTTATGTACCCCTAATCTGCTGCCCCTAACCCCGCCGACCCCTGTATTACATTTATTAACCCCTAACCTGCCCCCCACAACGTCGCCGCCAGCTACTTAAAATAATTAACCCCTAATCTTCCGACCGCAAAGTGCCGCCACCTACGTTATCCCTATGTACCCCTAATCTGCTACCCCTAACACCGCCGACCCCTATATTATATTTATTAACCCCTAATCTGCCCCCCTCAACGTCGCCGACACCTGCCTACACTTATTAACCCCTAATCTGCCGAGCGGACCTGAGCGCTACTATAATAAAGTTATTAACCCCTAACCCGCCTCACTAACCCTATCATAAATAGTATTAACCCCTAATCTGCCCTCCCTAACATCGCCGACACCTACCTTCAATTATTAACCCCTAATCTGACGACCGGAGCTCACCGCTATTCTAATAAATTGATTAACCCCTAAAGCTAAGTCTAACCCTAACACTAACACCCCCCTAACTTAAATATAATTTACATCTAACGAAATTAATTAACTCTTATTAAATAAATGATTCCTATTTAAAGCTAAATACTTACCTGTAAAATAAATCCTAATATAGCTACAATATAAATTATAATTATATTATAGCTATTTTAGGATTAATATTTATTTTACAGGCAACTTTGTAATTATTTTAACCAGGTACAATAACTATTAAATAGTTAAGAACTATTTAATAGTTACCTAGTTAAAATAATAACAAATTTACCTGTAAAATAAATCCTAACCTAAGATATAATTAAACCTAACACTACCCTATCAAAAAATTAATTAAATAAACTACCTACAATTACCTACAATTAACCTAACACTACACTATCAATAAATTAATTAAACACAATTCCTACAAATAAATACAATTAAATAAACTAGCTAAAGTACAAAAAATAAAAAAGAACTAAGTTACAAAAAATAATAAAATATTTACAAACATAAGAAAAATATTACAACAATTTTAAACTAATTACACCTACTCTAAGCCCCCTAATAAAATAACAAAGCCCCCCAAAATAAAAAATTCCCTACCCTATTCTAAATTAAAAAAGTTACAAGCTCTTTTACCTTACCAGCCCTGAACAGGGCCCTTTGCGGGGCATGCCCCAAGAATTTCAGCTCTTTTGCCTGTAAAAGAATAAATACAATACCCCCCCCCAACATTACAACCCACCACCCACATACCCCTAATCTAACCCAAACCCCCCTTAAATAAACCTAACACTAAGCCCCTGAAGATCTTCCTACCTTGTCTTCACCATACCAGGTTCACCGATCCGTCCTGGCTCCAACATCTTCATCCAACCCAAGCGGGGGTTGGCGATCCATCATCCGGTGCTGAAGAGGTCCAGAAGAGGCTCCAAAGTCTTCCTCCTATCCGGCAAGAAGAGGACATCCGGACCGGCAAACATCTTCTCCAAGCGGCATCTTCAATCTTCTTCCATCCGGTGCGGAGCGGGTCCATCTTGAAGCAGGCGACGCGGATCCATCTTCTTCTTCCGTTGTCTCCCGACGAATGACGGTTCCTTTAAGGGACGTCATCCAAGATGGCGTCCCTCGAATTCCGATTGGCTGATAGGATTCTATCAGCCAATCGGAATTAAGGTAGGAATTTTCTGATTGGCTGATGGAATCAGCCAATCAGAATCAAGTTCAATCCGATTGGCTGATCCAATCAGCCAATCAGATTGAGCTCGCATTCTATTGGCTGATCGGAACAGCCAATAGAATGCGAGCTCAATCTGATTGGCTGATTGGATCAGCCAATCGGATTGAACTTGATTCTGATTGGCTGATTCCATCAGCCAATCAGAAAATTCCTACTTTAATTCCGATTGGCTGATAGAATCCTATCAGCCAATCGGAATTCGAGGGACGCCATCTTGGATGACGTCCCTTAAAGGAACCGTCATTCGTCGGGAGACAACGGAAGAAGAGGATGGATCCGCGTCGCCTGCTTCAAGATGGACCCGCTCCGCACCGGATGGAAGAAGATTGAAGATGCCGCTTGGAGAAGATGTTTGCCGGTCCGGATGTCCTCTTCTTGCCGGATAGGAGGAAGACTTTGGAGCCTCTTCTGGACCTCTTCAGCACCGGATGATGGATCGCCAACCCCCGCTTGGGTTGGATGAAGATGTTGGAGCCAGGACGGATCGGTGAACCTGGTATGGTGAAGACAAGGTAGGAAGATCTTCAGGGGCTTAGTGTTAGGTTTATTTAAGGGGGGTTTGGGTTAGATTAGGGGTATGTGGGTGGTGGGTTGTAATGTTGGGGGGGGGGTATTGTATTTATTCTTTTACAGGCAAAAGAGCTGAAATTCTTGGGGCATGCCCCGCAAAGGGCCCTGTTCAGGGCTGGTAAGGTAAAAGAGCTTGTAACTTTTTTAATTTAGAATAGGGTAGGGAATTTTTTATTTTGGGGGGCTTTGTTATTTTATTAGGGGGCTTAGAGTAGGTGTAATTAGTTTAAAATTGTTGTAATATTTTTCTTATGTTTGTAAATATTTTATTATTTTTTGTAACTTAGTTCTTTTTTATTTTTTGTACTTTAGCTAGTTTATTTAATTGTATTTATTTGTAGGAATTGTGTTTAATTAATTTATTGATAGTGTAGTGTTAGGTTAATTGTAGGTAATTGTAGGTAGTTTATTTAATTAATTTATTGATAGGGTAGTGTTAGGTTTAATTATATCTTAGGTTAGGATTTATTTTACAGGTAAATTTGTTATTATTTTAACTAGGTAACTATTAAATAGTTCTTAACTATTTAATAGCTATTGTACCTGGTTAAAATAATTACAAAGTTGCCTGTAAAATAAATATTAATCCTAAAATAGCTATAATATAATTATAATTTATATTGTAGCTATATTAGGATTTATTTTACAGGTAAGTATTTAGCTTTAAATAGGAATCATTTATTTAATAAGAGTTAATTAATTTCGTTAGATGTAAATTATATTTAACTTAGGGGGGTGTTAGTGTTAGGGTTAGACTTAGCTTTAGGGGTTAATACATTTATTATAGTAGCGGTGAGGTCCGCTCGGCAGATTAGGGGTTAATAATTGAAGGTAGGTGTCGGCGATGTTAGGGAGGGCAGATTAGGGGTTAATACTATTTATGATAGGGTTAGTGAGGCGGATTAGGGGTTAATAACTTTATTATAGTAGCGCTCAGGTCCGCTCGGCAGATTAGGAGTTAATAAGTGTAGGCAGGTGTCGGCGACGTTGAGGGGGGCAGATTAGGGGTTAATAAATATAATATAGGGGTCGGCGAGGTTAGGGCAGCAGATTAGGGGTACATAGGGATAACGTAGGTTGCGGCGGTTTACGGAGCGGCAGATTAGGGGTTAAAAAAAATATGCAGGTGTCAGCGATAGCGGGGGCGGCAGATTAGGGGTTAATAAGTGTAAGGTTAGGGGTGTTTAGACTTGGGGTACATGTTAGAGTGTTAGGTGCAGACGTAGGAAGTGTTTCCCCATAGGAAACAATGGGGCTGCGTTAGGAGCTGAACGCTGCTTTTTTGCAGGTGTTAGGTTTTTTTTCAGCTCAAACAGCCCCATTGTTTCCTATGGGAGAATCGTGCACGAGCACGTTTTTGAGGCCGGCCGCGTCCGTAAGCAACTCTGGTATCGAGAGTTGCATTTGTGGTAAAAATGCTCTACGCTCCTTTTTTGGAGCCTAACGCAGCATTTGATTAAACTCTCGATACCAGAGTTAAATTTATGGTGCGGCCAGAAAAAAGCCTGCGGAGCGTTAACAGCCCTTTTACCGCCAAACTCCAAATCTAGGCCTAAATGAGCCTAATATATAAAATATCTATTACATAGAAGTAGCAACCAAATATTGCAATGTGTATCTAAGTGGGCGTGTATAATATTACAAAAAATATCAGTGTATAAAGCAGCACCTCTTAACACAAATACTGAAAACGCAATGTGTATCAAGCTAAGAAAAAACAAGTGTATTAAAACACAAGAGGGCGCTAATGTGTCTATAAGTGACCGTGAAATAATTTAGCAAAATAAGACTAAATTAAAAAAATAATAAAAATGAGTGTAAATTAAAAGTATAATGATAAGAATAGAAAGTGGCACCTCATTAAATGTTATATAACACAGTGATAGAGTCCATTTGACATGATGCGAACAAATAGTCTGTTAAATCAACAGGAGTCCACAAAAAATTCTGGTAGGTAATCTCAGCCTCCAAATAGCCACAGAGATGATCCCCTCTTGGGTAAATTTGTAATTTTTCTTCATGCACTTATTACAGTTAATGTACAGGGAAAACTCTTATTTATCTATTTACTTTACCATAACACTACTGTTTACCACACTTGTGCAGTCATTAGACATAATAATACTTGTTTGCTTCGCCAGCTATAATACTAATGCTTACCTTACATATGCAGTTAATTTACAGGGAAGGTATTGTTTATTTAATTTATCTAGTTGTAACACTAATGCTTACCTCATCTGTGCAGTTATTAGACATCATAATACTTGTTTGCTTAGCCAGCTATAACACTAATGCTTACCTTGCTCAGAAAAGTAAAAAATAGTGAGATATCTTGCAGAGGGATGCAGCACTCTTAAAATTGCAAAGCTTCTGAAGCGTGATCATCGAACAATGAAGCGTTTCATTCAAAATAGTCAACAGGGTCGCAAGAAGCGTGTGGAAAAACCAAGGCGCAAAATAACTGCCCATGAACTGAGAAAAGTCAAGCGTGCAGCTGCCAAGATGCCACTTGCCACCAGTTTGGCCATATTTCAGAGCTGCAACATCACTGGAGTGCCCAAAAGCACAAGGTGTGCAATACTCAGAGACATGGCCAAGGTAAGAAAGGCTGAAAGACGACCACCACTGAACAAGACACACAAGCTGAAACGTCAAGACTGGGCCAAGAAATATCTCAAGACTGATTTTTCTAAGGTTTTATGGACTGATGAAATGAGAGTGAGTCTTGATGGGCCAGATGGATGGGCCCGTGGCTGGATTGGTAAAGGGCAGAGAGCTCCAGTCCGACTCAGACGCCAGCAAGGTGGAGGTGGAGTACTGGTTTGGGCTGGTATCATCAAAGATGAGCTTGTGGGGCCTTTTTGGGTTGAGGATGGAGTCAAGCTCAACTCCCAGTCCTACTGCCAGTTTCTGGAAGACACCTTCTTCAAGCAGTGGTACAGGAAGAAGTCTGCATCCTTCAAGAAAAACATGATTTTCCTGCAGGACAATGCTCCATCACACGCGTCCAAGTACTCCACAGCGTGGCTGGCAAGAAAGGGTATAAAAGAAGAAAATCTAATGACATGGCCTCCTTTTCACCTGATCTGAACCCCATTGAGAACCTGTGGTCCATCATCAAATGTGAGATTTACAAGGAGGGAAAACAGTACACCTCTCTGAACAGTGTCTGGGAGGCTGTGGTTGCTGCTGCACGCAATGTTGATGGTGAACAGATCAAAACACTGACAGAATCCATGGATGGCAGGCTTTTGAGTGTCCTTGCAAAGAAAGGTGGCTATATTGGTCACTGATTTGTTTTTGTTTTGTTTTTGAATGTCAGAAATGTATATTTGTGAATGTTGAGATGTTATATTGGTTTCACTGGTAAAAATAAATAATTGAAATGGGTATATATTTGTTTTTTGTTAAGTTGCCTAATAATTATGCACAGTAATAGTCACCTGCACACACAGATATCCCCCTAAAATAGCTATAACTAAAAACTACTTCCAAAAATATTCAGCTACACAATCAATATACAGAAAAGCTCCTAAAGCGAAAACACACAGAAAGTTTAAACTCCCTTGCACACTTAAAATACCAGCAAACATCCAAATGAAAAGCCGTCTGACGGTGATTCAGAAAAGTAGAAATATGATAAAACACGGATGTTGCACTAAAAAGCAAGGTAAATAATACTAAATGTAAGTGTATATATATATAAAGCAACTAATATATATAAAAGTTACAAAAGTTAGAATATTTAATTTATTATCTCCAAACAATACAATATAATTAAATAACCACTGGTGGTACAATATTAAAATACATAGATAAAAAATCTAAAAAATGTGTATTTACAGTCCTAAAAATAGCCCAAAAAGATGCAATGATCCCTCTAAAAAAGTGCAATAGACCTTCCAAGAAGATGGTTGATATTCAAGTCTTACGAAACATATGCTTGTGTAAGTGTGGATATAATGTATAGACTTGTACAGCTATAGTGCAGGCAAATTCTGCAGTCGGGTTAGAAACTCCACATAAAATTAGACGATACATGTTCAAGCTAACACGCTACTACGTTACAAGTGTGGAATAAACAGCATAACCTCATCCGTTTGGCTACGACCTTCCCCCGTAATTTGCCTCTTGCAGTCTACAATCAACATTCAAGACCGGGTTTAGGATCTATCTCTTAGGTGTCTAGTCCTAATTAGTGATGTCCCGAACTGTTCGCCCGCGAACGGTTCACAGCGAACATAGCTTGTTCGCGTTTGTGGTCGAACACATGGCGATGTTCGATCCGCCCCTATGTGTCATCATTGTGGAAACTTTGACCCTTTATGTCACAGCCGCCTGACACATTAGAGCCAATCAACATCAGACACTCCCTCACAGACACTCCCAGCTACTCGGAATCCGCCATTTTAGACTCATAACGACCTTGCTTTTTTAATGAGAGGACGTGTTGTGTTTTCGCTCCTGACATTAATAGTAAAAACATAGCTAGGCTAGTGTATTTACAGTCCAGAAGGACTCCACTCATCTCTGCTGCAAGCACAGCACCCAAAAAAGCCCTTTTTAGGGCTATATTTCGTGCCGTTTTTTTTTTTTTTTTTTTTTTTTATATTAGCATTTGCCTGGCTTTCAGCTGTGTGTTTAAGGCTCACAGCACATGCTGTGACTACTGCCACCACTGATATCTCCCTAACAACATTAGTTTAAATTTAACTAACCCAAAAATATAATTATTTTTCTAGTGTAATTTTTTTTCATTTTCTATCAGGCCAGTGTCACACAGCATATACTCTGGTTCATTGCTCTGTGCCAGCCAGCAGCCAGCAGTGTTAATATCCGTTTATAACATTATTTTTAATTTAAAAAAAAAACACAAACAAATATTTTTCTAGTGTAATCTAATTACATTTACTATCATGCCTGTGTCTGTCAGGCTCACTCAGCATTAATATACCTCTTTTTTTCAGTCTTTTTGTTAATTGGTCTGTGCCAGGCAGCCACCCACCACTCATATCTATTTTTCTTTCACCTTAATTTTAACCCCTTAATGACCACAATGTACCCTGTATGTCACTGGTCGTTAAGGGTTTTTTCAGGACATAATAGCTCAAGTCTAACAAGAACACACTATTAATGCACTCCCTTTCAGGCTTTGTGAAATAGAGCAGTCTCAATGCTGGTGGCAAGACCGCACTATAAAACAATCAAGTCCCAAAAAAAGGCCAGCGACATACAGGGTACGTCGCTGGTCCTTAAGGGGTTAATATAAAAAAAAAAAAGTTTAAATTTGTTTGCTAGTGTAATCAAATCTAATTTTCTATCCGGCCTGTGTGTTTTGCTGACATAGAGAGCCTACTGTGTTTACTTGCTGCCCTCCCTAGTCTATGAGCCACGACTCATATGTGTTTAACCTTTTTTAATTTCCCCCCCAAAAAAATAATTTCAATAATTTTTCTAGTGTAATCTAATAGTATTTTCTATCAGGCGTGTGTGTATCCGACATACATAGCCTACTGTTTTTAATAGCTGCCCTTCCAAGGCTATCAGCCATGACTCATATGTATGTGCTTAACCTTTTTCTTAAAATTTCCAAAAAAGTCTTTAAATCATTATGCTAGTGTAATCTAATTGTATTTTCTATCAGGCCTGTGTCTAACTGTCTATCTGACTTACACAGCATACTGTTGTTATAATTGCTGCCCTACGTAGCAGCCAGCCAGTGCGACCACTCATAGAGTCATATGTGCATTGCACTTCTTAACATAATTTTAATATTAAAATCTAAAATTTTAAAATATTTTGCTAGTGTAATGTAACTTAATTTTCTATCAGTCCTGTGTTTTTGTCACTTACACAGCATACTGTGTTCAATTACTGCCCTACCTACCATCCACGACTCATATCTGCCAGCCTGTCTGCCAGGCCCAAGTAGCCAATTAGTGGCACCAATCACAATTCTTGTAACAGTAATAAAAATAAAAAAAATCATAATTTTTTGGACTGCAAACATTCAGTCTCCTAGGGCCATTGAATTTCATTTACCTCCTGCCTGCCACTGCCAGCCTTTTGTGCCACATGTCTTATTATTATAATTTTTCAGGGTAATCTGGCAGGCCATATAGAACTCCCACGATAGGGGGGGGGGGGGGAACAGGGATTAAAGTGCTAAGAAAAGTACTAATTGACACAAGCTAGTTGGGTCCAAGAACGCATGTTTGATTATTAGAATTTATTAGGGTAATTATATATCTAAAAAATATATCTATTTCTCTTCTATCGATTCTATCTAACTATCAATCTATGTATATCTATCTATCCTATCTATCACTATCAATCTATCTTCTGTCCGGGATGTTTTGAGACAGCCACTTTGGGAATGTTAGTTGATTTAGACCCATTATGGCTTAAAAGCAGACTCTGCATCAACTATGTTATTTTCCATGGGAGTTTTGCCAGGGATCCCCCTCCAGCATGCAACAGTCCAGGTGTTAGGACCCTTGAAACAACTTTTCCATCACTATTGTGGCCAGAAAGAGTCCTTGTAGGTTTTAAAGTTCGCCTGCCTATTGAATTCAATGGCGGTTCGCGCGGTTCGCGCGTTCGCGAACAATACCGGACGTTCGAGTCCGCAGTTCGCGAACCGAAAATTTTAGGTTCGCGACATCACTAGTCCTAATGTGAGTCTGCTGTGGTATCCAATGGCTTTACTTGGCGTGTAGCAGTTTTAGTTACTTCCGCGTGTAACAATCACGTGGTTAGTTGGGCCAATCAGGTTTAGTTTCTCACGCTGTCAGCCAAAGAGTGGAGTTTTTTGAGAATCAACACAGTGCGCTCTGGTATTTAGCAAGTCTTTCTTTCCAGGTGAAAGATCCAATAGTCATCTACGCGTTTCAGTCCTCAGCATAGGCCTTTTAACAAGATGATATTTGGATTTCCTGTTCCGCCTTTTAAGGCCCCTGCAATTTCCTGCTAGCCAATCAAGCCTGATCAATCTGTTTCAACTGGCAATTGCCTGACACATCCAAAGTACACAGAGTTCAGTTTTTTTCTGGTATCAAAAAAGCTAATAATACATAAATATAAAAATGCATATATATATATATAAAGGGAGATCAGTATAAATAATTAGATAAGAATGCTACTGAATATATAAAAGAGTACTAAAAAAAATTTTTTGTAAAATAATATGGTTTAAAGATTTTTACACAAAAAATGTTTAGTACTCTTTTATATGTTCAGTAGCATTCTTATCTAATTATTTATACTTATCTCCCTTTATATATATGCATTTTTAATATATATGTATTATTAGCTTTTTTGATACCAGAAAAAAATTGACTCTGTGTACTTTGGATGTGTCAGGCAATTGCCAGTTAAAACAGATTGATCAGGCTTGATTGGCTAGCAGGAAATTGCAAGGGCCTTAAAAGGCGGAACAGGAAATCCAAATATCATCTTGATAAAGGCCTATGCTGAGGGCTGAAATGTGTAGATGACTATTGTATCTTTCAACTGGAACGAAAGACTTGCTAAATACCAGAGCGCTCTGTGTTGATTCTCAAAAAACTCCACTCTTTAGCTGACAGTGTGAGAAACTAAACCTGATTGGTCCAACTAACCACGTGACTGCTACACGCGGAAGTAGCTGAAACCGCAACACACTAAGTAAAGTTGTTAGATACCACAGCAGACTCACATTACCTAAGAGGTAGATCCTAAACCCAGCCTTGAAGATTGATTGTAGAATGCAAGAGGCAAATTACGGGGGAAGGTTGTAGCCGAACGGATGAGGTTATGCTGTTTATTCCACACTGATAACGTAGTAGCGTGTTAGCTTGAACACGTATTGTCTAATTATATGTGGAGTTTCTAAGCCAACTGTAGAATTTGCTTGCACTATAGCTGTACAAGCCTATACATTATATCCACACTTACACAAGCATATGTTTCGTAAGACTTAAATAAATCAACCATCTTCTTGGAAGGTCTATTGAACTTTTTTAGGGCTATTTTTAGGACTGTAAATACACATTTTTTAGATTTTTTCTCTATGTATTTTAATATTGTACTATGTATTTTAATATTGGTTATTTAATTATATTGTATTGTTTAGAGATAATAAATTAAAGGGACAGTAAACCTCAAAAATAATGTTATATAATTCTGCACATAATTATATAACATTATATTAGCCAAACTTTGTAAAACATAATATACCCTTTTAATTTTTTTTAAAAAAACGGCTGTTTTGCAGACCCACTCTCTGTGCTCTTCTGAGCGGGTCTGTTTGTTT
This sequence comes from Bombina bombina, assembly GCF_027579735.1. Lineage (NCBI taxonomy): Eukaryota > Metazoa > Chordata > Amphibia > Anura > Bombinatoridae > Bombina > Bombina bombina. The sequence continues at coordinate 161,642,936 of NC_069505.1, read as the reverse complement.
CACACAGTGCATCGGGCCAGCTGTATAGTCACAGCCCGGCCCGATTGCGCCATTATACACAGTGCAGCTCGCTCCTGCTGTCAGACAGAGCAGTAGCGAGCTGCACTTAGTGTTATGGCACGGTCGGGCCGGGCTGTGACTATACATCTGGCCCGATGTGAAACAAACAGACCCGCTCAAAAGAGCACAGAGAGCGGGTCTGTAAAACAGCCGGGGTTTTTTAAAATTGAAAGGGTATATTATGTTTTACAAAGTTTGGCTAATATAATGTTATATTATGTGCAAAATTATATAACATTATTTTTAAGGTTTACTGACACTTTAAATATTGTAACTTTTGTAACTTTTATATCTATTAGTTGCTTTATATATATACACTTACATTTAGTATTATTTACCTAGCTTTTTAGCGCAACATCCGTGTTTTACCATATTTATACAGAAAAGCTCCTGCTTAATTACTTAGTTATAACACTACTGCTTACATTACTTGTGCAGTTAATAGACATAATAATATTTGTTTGCTCATATCACTACTGTTTGTCTTACTTATGCAGTTACTATACATGGAAGATACACTCTATCTATTCCTTATGAACATGCAGATACTTCATTCACATTTTGCTGCTTATAACTATAACTTATAAGTAACTATTGCTTTTATTTCAGCTATAAGCTATGGTCTTGGGGCTCCATGTACTAAAGCATCAATTTTTTCGCCGACAACGTGTCTTCTCGACTCGCTTGAACTCGCATATGTACTAAAAACTATCCCAAAAAAAAGGCGCGTCTAATCCGCATCGAGCACTGGCGAATAATTCATACATATGACGCCTCGCTATTTGCGAATGTACTATTAATCGCTTACAACCTGTCAGTCATGTTTGTCCCACGTGATTGCAAGGTGTCAGAAACGTCAGCTTTGTCGCGGGAACATATTGCAGCACTATATAAACTCGATTTTATAAAGTTTTTCAGACTGTAGATGGTAGACAAACATATTTGGGGAATATATGCATGAGTGCATCGATAACTTTGGAAAGATGACGAGAAAAGGCAGACTGACTGAAACCAATGATGACGCTGGACACTGCCTGAAATGATCCGGTGGCAAAAAAGTGCAAGGCAGCAAGAAACTTGAGTATTCCGGGAATGGCCCTTGAACGAGCCGTCACAGGCTCTAGAAAATGTGCTATTTGAGCATATAAAGTCAATATTGAATGTCGATCCAGACGGAACCTTTGAATAACCTCTCGATCGGAAAGGGCATCTAAAGGAACCCGAGGAAGGAATACCCGCTGTACTCGTAATCGCCTTCTTCGAACCGGATTTGGGGCATCAGGTTGACGAATTTGCCTTCTACCCCTCATTTGCATCAGACGAATAATATAAAGTTGAAGAAGTGTCTCCATAATGGCTAACAGGATCAAAAGTGAGTAACCATTCAATTGTACACCTCTTTTAAATCAGTTGTAGGCGTTGATCTGATAGACCCTATTGTTTATTATGGTGCTCGCCACCTATTAGCTGGCGAGGGATTTTTAACGAGGTAGGTGCGGATAAATTCACGAGCGTATAAATAGATAGTTTAGTAATTACTGTTTTGTGCGAGATTTATGTTGAGCGAGTATTTTCTAGCTACAAAAAAGACGAGAATTCAAGATTTGCGGACAAGTTCGCTCGACGTTTGTTAATATAAGGTTTTCAATGGATTCGTGGCATAGTACATACGGTTATTGATCCGCACGCAGAAATTTAGACGGAAATTGTCACGAAGACCTCGCAGACAGCTTAGTACATGGAGCCCTTGGTCAGTATTATTAAAAAAATAATATTTTTTTATTTTTTTTAACAAACTGAGTGCTATTTTGGTTTATCTTGTGGCTTATAAGATAGATATCTGTTTCTTATACTTATATCTCTCCGGTACTAACCACTTACTAAATGTATTTATAATAGGATTCTTTTCTCTCACAAGTCTTATAAACTAGTTTACCATGATATAGAGTGATCTATGCTAACATTACTAAGTAGCTAAACTTGCCAGATACAGCAACCCTCTAATGGTAAGTACATATTAACTAATAAGGTGGACCTGTCTTTTGGTATAGGGCTGTACCCAGGTGATACAGTCTAAATATAAAATGAGGAGGAAAATGACCTTGCTATATTATAGATCAGATGCAACTACATTTTTGCTTGGAGCCAACATAGTCTGTATTACACCTCATAACTGCAGAGATATTTATGTTGTTGGTCTCTTACACTCACAATAGTGGTAAACTCATATTAGGCTGGTTTATTTGAAACTTGATAGTTCTTATATATATACAGGGAGTGCAGAATTATTAGGCAAATGAGTATTTTGACCACATCATCCTCTTTATGCATGTTGTCTTACTCCAAGCTGTATAGGCTCGAAAGCCTACTACCAATAAGCATATTAGGTGATGTGCATCTCTGTAATGAGAAGGGGTGTGGTCTAATGACATCAACACCCTATATCAGGTGTGCATAATTATTAGGCAACTTCCTTTCCTTTGGCAAAATGGGTCAAAAGAAGGACTTGACAGGCTCAGAAAAGTAAAAAATAGTGAGATATCTTGCAGAGGGATGCAGCACTCTTAAAATTGCAAAGCTTCTGAAACGTGATCATCGAACAATCAAGCGTTTCATTCAAAATAGTCAACAGGGTTGCAAGAAGCGTGTGGAAAAACCAAGGCGCAAAATAACTGCCCATGAACTTAGAAAAGTCAAGCATGCAGCTGCCAAGATGCCACTTGCCACCAGTTTGGCCATATTTCAGAGCTGCAACATCACTGGAGTGCCCAAAAGCACAAGGTGTGCAATACTCAGAGACATGGCCAAGGTAAGAAAGGCTGAAAGACGACCACCACTGAACAAGACACACAAGCTGAAACGTCAAGACTGGGCCAAGAAATATCTCAAGACTGATTTTTCTAAGGTTTTATGGACCGATGAAATGAGAGTGAGTCTTGATGGGCCAGATGGATGGGCCCGTGGCTGGATTGGTAAAGGGCAGAGAGCTCCAGTCCGACTCAGACGCCAGCAAGGTTTAGGTGGAGTACTGGTTTGGGCTGGTATCATCAAAGATGAGCTTGTGGGGCCTTTTCGGGTTGAGGATGGAGTCAAGCTCAACTCCCAGTCCTACTGCCAGTTTCTAGAAGACACCTTCTTCAAGCAGTGGTACAGGAAGAAGTCTGCATCCTTCAAGAAAAACATGATTTTCATGCAGGACAATGCTCCATCACACACGTCCAAGTACTCCACAGCGTGGCTAGCAAGAAAGGGTATAAAAGAAGAAAATCTAATGACATGGCCTCCTTGTTCACCTGATCTGAACCCCTTTGAGAACCTGTGGTCCATCATCAAATGTGAGATTTACAAGGAGGGAAAACAGTACACCTCTCTGAACAGTGTCTGGGAGGCTGTGGTTGCTGCTGCACGCAATGTTGATGGTGAACAGATCAAAACACTGACAGAATCCATGGATGGCAGGCTTTTGATTGTCCTTGCAGAGAAAGGTGGCTATATTGGTCACTGATTTGTTTTTGTTTTGTTTTTGAATGTCAGAAATGTATATTTGTGAATGTTGAGATGTTATATTGGTTTCACTGGTAAAAATAAATAATTGAAATGGGTATATATTTGTTTTTTGTTAAGTTGCCTAATAATTATGCACAGTAATAGTCACCTGCACACACAGATATCCCCCTAAAATAGCTATAACTAAAAACAAACTAAAAACTACTTCCAAAACTATTCAGCTTTTATATTAATAAGTTTTTTGGGTTCATTGAGAACATGGTTGTTGTTCAATAATAAAATTAATCCTCAAAAATACAACTTGCCTAATAATTCTGCACTCCCTGTATATATATATATATATATATATATAGGTACTAGAGTAAGCTTACATAGGACCCTGTTATTGATAAGTTCTATGAAAATATCTTCATATTATTAATGTGCCAGACACGCCCCCCCCCCTTATAGTTCTCTGGCTTCTTTGATTCTGTAGAGTTAGTAGAAAGAGTGAACTTAGGGGTATACTGAGTGATTATAAAACAAAAAATCACAATAGTCTCAGTCCACAGTTCTGATTGGATATATAAGCGTTTCCTAGGAGCACTACCCCTGTATGTGTTAATCCCAACCAGGTAGGTTACACGGTATGAATACGTTAGGTTTGGTGTTCTTGAGAGGTGTAGTTAAATGCCTCGGCGGGCCCAACTCACATACCTCTCTGTCGGGTGTAGATCCTTCAGCGGCTCTCTATTCTTCCTTGTGGATGGCGATGTGCGGGTATGATTGGAGTCTCACAGGAACCAGGTCCCCCTCCTCTTTCTTCCGCTCGCCCCAGAAAACTTCCTCCGTCTGGATCTCCCATGCCGGGTTCCGTCACGTTAGTGCTGGGGGGGTGTGCGCTCTCCGTCCAATCAGTGGAAGGCTTTGTTTTGCATAGATCAGGCACTGTTCTAGCGTGGTGCAAAGTAACCGGCAAGTAGCAATGGCAAATAAAGAAAAAAGTGAGCACCACTGCTAGATAAAAACAAAAAATGTATTCCATATGTTTAAAATATAAATACAGGACAGCAGTATCTGGAGATATTGGGTTAGGAAAGGAGAAGCATATAAGGGCTTACGCGTTTCAGCATGAAGCCGTAATCATAGCTATCAGGCCCTTATATGCTTCTCCTTTCCTAACCCAATATCTCCAGATACTGCTGTCCTGTATTTATATTTTAAACATATGGAATACATTTTTTGTTTTTATCTAGCAGTGGCGCTCACTTTTTCTTTCTTTGATTCTGCCCAGAGACATATTTGTGGTTTCCCTCGTAAACATCAACATTAAAATCATTTACTCTAAATACATCCCTAGGGTGTGTTCATTCACATGCAAGGTTTCTATATAATAGGATAAAAAATGCTATTGTTTCTACCTGTATTTTTTAGTTGGTCTTGCTATATGCCAATGTGTCTCACTTATTTATCTTATTCAAGGGTCTGGAAGTGGCCCGTATTTTCATAGTAACCTCTGGCAATTGAAATTTATATAAGAATTGAAAGCCTTAAACGGATTTAAATTGTTAATGGAGGCACAAATTCAGATTGGCTTGAAATAGCCAAATGGACATGAATTAAAAATTATCCATTTTGTAAGGATACTAACAAAGGAGCTGCAGATCCGGGCTCTAAGGTCTAATGGGTCTTAAGATTGATAGAGGAATTGCAACGGGGGTATGATTTAAGGTATGATGTCACATGACTGAGGGTCTGCAGGCCAGGGTGTTGGCATATGGCTGACAGAGAGGACACTAGGGGGCCGATTTATCAAATATCTGTCTGACATGATCCGCTCAGCAGATCATATCCGACAGACATCGCTGAGAGCCGACAGCATACACTGTCGGCATTTAATATTGCACAATCAGTTCTATTGAACTGCTTGTGCAATGCTGCCCCCTGCACATTCACTGACAATCGGCTGCTAGCAGGGGGTGCCAATCAGCCCGATCGTATGAGGATGGGTGGATTGATGTCCTCAGCCTCAGAGGCAGCAGACCAGTTAAGGAGCAGTGGTCTTAAGACTGCTGCTTCTTAACTGCTGTTCCTGGCGAGCCTGAAGGCTCGCGCAGAAACAGGGGCATCAAGGGCCACCCGGCACTTGATAAATTGGCCCCTAGGAATAGGTCTGATCTAAGGTATGATGTGCAATGTTGCAGATGGAAGGTTTGGGTCTGATCTAAAGGTCTTACAAAGTTTCAATATACCTCCTTATGGGCCATCCACTTGCCACACTGTGTGTTACTGGAAACAAATGAAGCTGAATCCCTTGCCTATGTGTATTACTAACAAATTTAGTTAATGACTGCTAGAAAAATAGATAAAGCAGATATATAAAATTGTCATGGGTGAGAGAATGACACACATTTGTGTGCCTAAGACAGCAGATAATATAAATATGGTGAATTGTAAACTTAAATTTCAGATTTTTCTTGGCAGTCAAATATGTGTAATCCAGATGTTTGGCATTCTGGGAAAAATACTTGATATTAAATGTGGAAACATTTAATTAAGTTGTTATGCAGAAATGTTTAGATAAAATGAATGTTTTTTTCTGGAGATAGTTACAAAGAAAAATTACATCTTACACTTTAGAATGCTCTGGAAAACAACATATATCTTTTGAGACTAACTCACCTTTGGAAAATAATGAAAATGGGTTATTTAAAGGGACAGTCAATGCTTCTTTTAAATTCACATATATAAAAAATGCACACTTTAATGTATAAGTAAAGATGTTTTTAGGCACGTAATATTTCAAAGATCTAAAGTAAAAATACCAGTTTGGCTCCCCATCTGGCCACTCACAGATCCTCAGTGTTTTTTTTATTTTAGAGTCACAGTACGGTCTGGCAAATAAGGAGGGGATCAAGCACCTCACCCATATTTATAATATAGGTGTGCTTTCTTAGTAACACAGAGATGACACACATGCTCAGATCCTGTGCTCCAAACGAGGAAGTGAAAATAGTAGAAGGCAACAAAACAATCCTAGCGATTGTAGCGCTTAACTCTCAGGCCGCTGCTTCATAACTTCTGTTTCCAGCGAGCCTTCAACAAGGGCATCAAGCTCCATATGGAGCTTGATAAATATGCCCCATAATGTTTAATTCCTCTAGGTGTTAAACAAGTAGTTAAACACATAGCTAAATCAGCGCTCAGGAGCTGCAGAGCATTGCTTGTCCCAAGCCCAACCTGCCACTTACCCATTTAGCAGTGGCAGTCGCACAGTTGATTGGGTCAGCGGTAGTTTTTACTTTGGACAAGCAATGCTCTGCAACGCCAAAACGGTACATTAACTATGCTCTGATTTGCTCAAATGATCAAGAGACATTATGATTAAAATTCATAACACCAATTTCTTTCAGTTTGCATTATTTATTATGTGCATCTCACATTATTTACTTCTATGAACACTCCAATTACTTTCAGTGAAAGTTCCAGAACATTAATTCTGACATCTCAGTTTTGCTATTCTTTTAACCACAGAAATTTACATTTTTACAGAACTGCCCCTTTAACATTTTTTTTTTTTAAATCTCCCAGTTCTTTTATTTAGAAGTAAAGCAAAAAAAAAAAAAAAGAGTATCTGTTAACAATAGAACTTTCTATTAAGCGTGCCTGGCATTCTTCCAGTTTTATATTTCTGGCAAATAGATCAAAAGATAGTTTATAGCAATCCGGCCTTTAAACACTTTTAAGTAGGAGAACCATGTGTCTTGGCTGCTAATACTCACACAAAAGAGTCACAGTTTAAAGACATTGCACATAAATGTCAAATATTTGTTGGGTGCAGACATTTAACATGGCTGTTATAATCAGCGTTAATGCTGGTCATATTTGTTATTCAATACATGTTGACAGGCAGTTGGTTTTCAATCTGAGAACAAGTCTGATTGGTTTCTGGAAAAAAACAGCCCTATTCTCTCACCATCTCTCACTTGTAGATATGCAAATAGGTAGTTGTGATAATCCGTGTTGAACAGGAATATCTCTCATTTGCATTTGATAAGCTATGCACAATGATGTGTGTACAATTGTGTTCTGTTGAGATGAAAGTGTCAAGTATTGCCTTAAACAACATTCTATTCCTTATCTGTAAGAACACAAAGGGTATACATAGGAGAGGAGCAGACTTTTCCTGCTAATATATGAATGCTAGGTGTGCTCTTCAGAAAATGAGCTTGTTATCCATTGTAATACTATAATAATGTTAATCTTTAGAACAGATGTTTTATCACTCTATTTGTCCAACATGGAATAGCCAGCTGAGTATGCTGTGATACTTTCTAGTGGATAGACTTATCAGGGAAGCTAAAATGACAGCTGGAGTCTTGAAATCTTATGGAAGCAAAGCCTGTTCTGTATTTGTCTTCAAAATGTGTCTGTGAGATGAAATTAAAAAAAAATAAATGAACCAAATGCATGATTGTGTATTTCACTGAATTAAATTAGAGCAATTTTAGTTGCTATGTATATTTACAAAGCTTGCCTTACATTTATATTCTTGCAAGCACGTACGAAATTAAAGAGTCATAAAATTCATGTTAAAACATTTTGGGATAGATTAGAAATGGAGCACAAAATAGTGCTTCCGCAAAAGCGATATTTACACTTAACTTAGTAATATCAGTGCATGAAAATGTGAAGCTGGTGTTACAAGTGAGGTGCAATACGAACGCAACCTCACGTTTGCATTGCACGGAAGCATTGCGCTCATGAGAGTGCGATTCCAATGGGAGCCTTGTTCTCATGCCATGAGACACAGCATGAGAACTATTACAGCACAGGGGGTAAGTCGAACAGCGATGGGCAGCAAATTGAAATATATATGTACTGTATATGAATATATAGATATATGTGTACGTGTTTATACACATATTAACACATAAATATACATGTATATAAGCATAGACATATATATTTAAAGGGATAACACAGTCCCCACAGACCGTAATGTAAAAGTACTTTTCAGTGCCGATTTTTTTTCTAACACCCCACACCCGCTACTTTTAACCCCTTATAACTGCTTTTAAAAAATAAAGATGTTTATTTTTTTCTTTTTAAAACCAAAACACAACACTTATTTTTGGGGGAATTGGGGGACATTTAGAAAAATAACCAGAGATCTGATCTCTGGTTAATTTTATGTTTCTTCATCGGGTGCCTGTAAACGGGCGAATTTGCCCATTTGCAGGTACACAATAAATTAACGCTCCACTTGTATTCAAGCCCTTTAATAGGTCTTGTTTTTTTTTTGTTTTTTTTTATGTTCCTGTAGTGATAGATCATTTTCAGTTTTATTTATGCTTATTAGCCATGTCATTCAATAAAGCAGTGTTAAACTTTCTTATTGGCTAGTTTGCAATTAAGTTTTAATAAAGTGATACTTTGAGATTGTAATATTAAATGCTTAATTTTGCAATATGATGTCCTTATTTTACTTGAGTCTGAAAATTGTGGATTTTCCAGTCCTGAAAACTAAAAATGTGCATATGATGGGCTTCACAAGCCAAACATAGAAATATAGAAACAGTCTTTGCAAATACATCTTCCTTATTTGTAATTGCAGCAAACAAGGTGTTAATCAGTTGTAATAATATTCAGACTCTGCTTATATGTAAATCTATTGGAAGACTGCAACAAATATGATTACAGGGGATTTTTTTTTTAGTAAAAAATATTTTAATATATTTATGTGGTGTTCTTTTAATACAATTAGTTAAATATAATTAGAGGCTGTTAGAGCCTCTAGTAAGCTTGGTAAAACACACAGAAAGGCTTGATACTCTATTTTGCAAAGTAGGGCAACACCCTTTTTTAATGCTTTCAAATGAGGGGCCTCATGCAGGTGATTGCTATATCAATTGAAATGATTTGTCTACTAGATAACATTAGGGGTGCACTGCACTTTAAAAGGGACCATAACACCCCTACAAAAGCACTAAAATGTGGATTACATTTTAATTTGAATGTCCCTTTAACTAAGTTTGTGTATTTTAATACCCAAAGCTGATGACGGAAGAATCATGCACCTACAATTGTATTGTATATAATACTGCTTTGTATTTTTCAAAACAAATTCATCTCTGTACTATTGCTCATTGAGTTTAATCTGTGCCTTTTATAGTAGCTGAAGGACAGGTCTGTGTCCCATTATGAACATATGTTTTTTCATGGGTATCATCTGCGGTTTTCCATAGCTTATTTTAGATTATTTTACCCATTTAAAGTCATGTTTTGGCATTGATATTATGTTCCAGTGATACTGGCAAATTGTCTTGTAATTGGGCCCAATGCCAGTGAGCACATTAGCATAATATAGGCCACTAAAGGACTTGGAAAATCTTAGCACCAAATGTATTATAAGCATGAACCACTAAAACAGATGTTGGTTTCCGGAGACAAATAACAGAATTTTTCACATCAACAAATAAACTCATGGTGGAGAAAATGTATATAAAAGTAAATGGAATTTATTGAAACTTACATGATGCAGGTACATTAGAATCCTAAAAATAAAAGAGTTAAAGATTTGTCTGTTTTTCTTTTGCTAAAAATCCATTTTTTTCTAATCCAAAACAACTGTTTGATATGTTTATGTCAAAATACAGGTAATAGAAATGTAGAAAAATGGATTTTGACGGCAGATAAGGACCATTGACCCAGCAAGTCTGCCTGATATTTCCTAAAAGTATAAACGTATCTAGTTTGTAGGATAGCCTTATGTTTTCTTTAAGTCCCCCACAGTGTTTGTCATTACCACATCTTGTGGAAGTTTATTCCATTAATCAGTCATCCTTTCTGTAAAGAAGCTTCCACAAATTATTCATGTATCTACTACCCTTCAGCTTGAGAGCATGATCCCTTTTTCTTGAATTTTTCTTTTCCTCAGCTTTACTAAGCTCCCTATACTCGTATTAAGTTCTATGGGGCTGATGATTTAAAGCAATCCACTTAGGTGAGATGATTTTAACCCTTTTCCAACGTTAGGACATTCCAAGCCCAACTGCGCTGGGCTTTAGCGTTGTTAGGATGGCGCTGTTAGTAATTTTGCAGTCTGGAGGGCATGCCTAGTTGCATAGGGATGCCCAGCCTGACCCAATCCCATCATTGAAATCTCGCGATCGTGCATCTGATGTAGACAAATGAGCCCAGTCATGAAAGGGTTAAATGATCCATTAGAGCTATAAAGTTAATGATGATATAATATAAAGGCACATGTTACACTCTTAGCCATGTATCTCGCTAATGGGTATAACCTACATTTCTGTATGCAATGGCGAGAAAAATAAATACAGGATAATGCCAAATAAAATAAGCATTTTAAAGGTGCATTGCATTTAATACCTATTTGTAAAGTTCAGAGTTATAGTACTCATAAAACATTTATAAATCATACACATACAAATAGGTATTAAAAATATGTTAATTTGCTTTATGCTATACAAATTGTCCTTAAATTTCACTGAAAAAAATTGCATTTAATGTTAACGGTAAAACACATATTTAAGGTACATGGTAGTTAAAAAAATATCATGGTAGTTAAAAAATAAATTCTTAACATGTCAAAATTCAAGGGTTCCTTATATTTTTATTGCCAAATGTCTCACATAATTGGCGAGTGGGCTGAACAGGGTGTTCATTTGGCTTGTATGAAGTTTCTTTGCAATGTGTTTTGCAATGAATCTAAGCATATAAATCCTTAAGGTCTCAAAGTTTCATCTCACCAAATTATTTTGATAATACAATGCCAGCAAATTATTTAAAATATTAAATTCATTTTAGATAGATAGATAGATAATAGAAAGTTTTTTTATTTTTTAAAAATGCAAATATTATTTCCAGTGAATGAGTGGTGAGAAGGGAATATAGAGGGAATATGAAGCAAATGAAAGTGGAAAAGAAGGGGAAGGAACTGTACTTAAGGAGTATGGAGAAGACAAAAAATATTCTAATTAAGGAAGAGAAAGGGACATAGATGGTGCGAGAACAAAACAAAATTTGGAAATGTAAAACAGCCCTGGGATTGAGCCAAGGTATTCACGGTTTCATTTACTAAAGGTGATACGGTCTCATCGCTGTGGAATAGATGATAGGTAGGATGGTAGCCGTAGTTAATTTTGAAAGGAGTTAGTTTGGTTGAGGTGTTTACTGTGTTATTGTAGGAGAACTCGGCAGTGGATAGGAGCGAGGACCAATTATCCTGTAGGAATGTGCAATAGCAGCGCAGGTACTGTTCGAGAGTTTGGTTTGTCCTCTCTGTTTGCCGATTCGTCTGTGGGTGGTATGCGGAGCTCAACCTCCTTTCGATGTGCAGGGATTTGCAAAGTTGTGACCAAAACCTAGAAATGAACTGTGAACCCCTATCAGTTGTAATGGAGTCAGGGAGTCCGTGTAGGCGAACTATATGTTTCAAAAAAACATCAGCTGTTTCAGAAGCAGTAGGCAGACCGTGAAGAGGCACGAAATGTGCCATTTTTGAGAATTGGTCAACAACAAAACAGATGGTGTTGTAGTTTGAAGAAGGAGGGAGTTCCACTATGAAGTCCATTGCGATGTGTTGCCATGGCCTATCTGGCACAGGGAGTGACAAAAGATAAGCATATGGAGGAGTATGTGATGCTTTACATTTGGAACATACGGCACAAGTTTTCACATATTCCTTGACACTGAGTACCAAATTAGGCCACCAGAAATCTCTTTGTATGAGATGTAAAGTTTTACGGTATCCTGGATGGCCAGACAATGGAGTATCATGTGCTGTACGGAGTATCTCATCTCTTATGGTGAGAGGGACATATAATTGTCGTCCATGGTACAACAACCCATTGGGGTGTTTCTTCAATGTGGGACTGTTGATCATTGGATCAGTGGAGAGGTGGAATTTAAACAGATCTGTCCTACCAAGTGTGAGGCCGATGATCCTATCAGAGGCTATCACTGTGTCAGGGGGCCTTCTTTGCTCTGGTATAGAACCGTATCTGGAAAGGGCGTCAGCCTTGGCATTCTTGAAGGCAGGGCGATATGTGATGATGAAGTCGAATCTTGTGAAGAACAAACGTCAACGTACCTGACGTGCAGAAAGAGATTTATTAGTCCTTAGATATTGCAAGTTCCTATGGTCGGTGTATACTATAATAGGGTACTTAGCTCCTTCTAGGAGGTATCTCCAGAACTCGAGTGCTGCTTTAATTGCTAATAGCTCCTTCTCACCTATCGCATAGTTTAGTTCAGCTGTATTCATGGTTCTGGGTGCATGCATAGGTTCTTTAGGTGAAGATTGCTGTGATAACACTGCTCCAATAGCATAGCTGGAAGCGTCTACTTCCAAGAAATACTGTTTGGTTGGGTCTGGGAACTGTAAGATAGGAGCAGAAACAAATTTAGCCTTGAGTAATTAAAAGGAACGGTTTGCTTCGGGTGACCAATAGAATTTGGATGCTTTTTTAGTTAGACAGGTAAGAGGTTTAACTACCCCAGAAAAGTCTTGTATAAATTTCCTATAAAAGTTTGTGAAGCCAAGAAATCTTTGCACCTCCTTCTTTGAGGTAGGGATAGGCCAGTTTATGACTGCATCCACCTTATTATTCTCCATACGTATCCCAGAGGGGGAGATGTGGTACCCAAGGAAAGTGATTGATTCAGAGTGGAAGATACATTTTTCTGCCTTAGCATATAAGTGGTTTTGTCTAAGCCTAAGGAGGACTGTTTTAACATGTTTAGCCCCTTAATGACAACTGACGTACCAGGTACGTCATGCATTAACAAGCAGTTAATGACAATAGACGTACCTGGTATGTCAGTAGTCTAACAGAGTGCTGGAAGCGATTGCGATCGTTTCCAGCAGCTCTGAGGGTATTGCAGTGATGCCTCGATATGGAGGCATCCTGCAATACCCCTTTACAAGCCTCTGATGCAGAAAGAGCCACTCTGTGGCCCTCTCTGCACCAGAGCGTCGTTGGTGTGTGGGAGCAAAGCAGGGAGGTGGGTGGGCGGCCTGCAATGGGCCTGTGATGTGGAGGGGGGCGGGATCGGTGATGGGAGTTCCAGGGGCGCGCACAGATGCGGGTGCGTGCACGGGGGCGGCAGGCGGGCGCGTGCACGGGGCGGGAGCGGGTGGGAACCGCTACACTACAGAAAAATGGAATAAAAAATTGGGAGAAAAGGGGGGGATTTTATTTTAAAAAACAATCGAAGGGTTCTGGGAGTGGGGGGGGGGAAGCTACACTACAGAAAAGAGCAAACAAATAATTAAAGCATATTTTTCTTACTTAACTGGGTACTGGCAGACAGCTGCCAGTACCCAAGATGGTGCCCATTAAGCTAGAGGGGGAGGGTTAGAGAACTGTTTGATGGGGGATACGTGAGGTTGGGGACTAAGGGGGGATTCTACACAGCAGCATATGTAAATATGCTTAAAAACACACAAAAAAAACAAATATACCTTTAATTTTAGTACTGGCAGATATATGTCTGCTATTTCTGAACAAAGGGGATCCCAGAGAAGCATTTACAACCATTTATGCCATAATTGCACAAGCTGTTTGTAAATAATTTCAGTGAGAAACCGAAAGTTTGTGAAAAAATTTGTGAAAAAGTGAACGATTTTTTGTATTTGATCGCATTTGGCGGTGAAATGGTGGCATGAAATATACCAAAATGGGCCTAGATCAATACTTTGGGATGTCTTCTAAAAAAAAATATATACATGTCAAGGGATATTCAGGGATTCCTGAAAGATATCAGTGTCCCAATGTAACTAGCGCTAATTTTGAAAAAAAAGTGGTTTGGAAATAGCAAAGTGTTACTTGTATTTATGGCCCTATAACTTGTAAAAAAAAACAAAGGACATGAAAACATTGGGTATTTCTAAACTCAGGACAAAATTTAGAAACTATTTAGCATGGGTGTTTTTTGGTGGTTGCAGATGTGTAACAGATTTTGGGGCTAAAATTTAGAAAAAGTGTTTTTTTCCATTTTTTCCTCATATTTTATCATTTTTTTTTATAGTAAATTATAAGATATGAGGAAAATAATGGTATCTTTAGAAAGTGCATTTAATGTCAAGAAAAATGGTATATAATATGTGTGGGTAAAGTAAATGAGTAAGAGGAAAATTACAGCTAAACACAAACACCGCAAAAATGTAAAAATATCCTTTGTCCCAAACGGACAGAAAATGGAAAAGTACTGTTGTCATTAATGTGGTCCTCTAAGGAATCTGAGTATATTAAGATGTCATCAAGGTATATTACAATATAAGTGTCAAGGAGGTCCCTGAATAAATGATTAATGAAATACTGGAAAGTGGCCGGGGCGTTACATAAGCCGAATGGCATTACAGTGTATTCGTATAACCCATAGCAGATACGAAATGCTGTCAACCATTCATCTCCTTCTTTTATGCGTATCAAGTTGTAGGTGCCTCTCAAATCCAATTTGGTATACAACTTTGCCCCCTGAAGGCGTTCTATCAATTCCGGTATCAAGGGGAGAGGATATCTATTTTTGATGGTGCAAAAGAGATCTCCATATGTCATGCAATTTTAGTGAGCGGAGTTGTGCGTTCACATTTCTAATTACTCGGTGTGGTGTGGTGGTTTTCCCTGAAGAGGTGTCCAGGTGAGGTTCTAGGGGTAGATTAAAATCGCCCGCTAGAAGCAGTACACCTCTTGTGTGCTCCAAGATCAGCTGTGTCAGCTGTTTGAGCACAATATGTTGGCCTTGGTTTGGTAGGTAGGCATTGGCTATGGTGATATGGGAGTTAAATAGGATTCCCGCCACTAAGAGGTAGGAGCCGTTAGTGTCTTTGAAGACTTTGGTTGGTTGGAAGGGTATCGAGTTTTTGATAAAAATGCCTACACCGCCTTTCTTTGAGCAGCCTGATGCCAGATAAAAGGTGTTGTACCTGTGTGCAATATACCTAGGTTCCCTCCCTTTTTTGAAGTGAGTCTCTTGGATACAAATAATATCCCCTCCTGCCTTGTGTAATTGTGTGAAAGCGATCGACCGCTTTTCAGGGCTATTAAGCCCTTTGGCATTGATGGACATGAATTTAATGGGGCGCGGCTGCATGTTTTGGGGGTATGAGTGGTCCGGCCTGGTGGCGCCAGACCACTGTGACTGTGCTTAGTTTGTTTGTGAGTGTGCGGGCGCGCTGGAGGCCGGGCAGCAACTGTCGGGTCTGTGGGGTTCTCTCCTTCTGTCGGTCTGTGGTATGTGTGGTGTCTAGGGCTCCTCTGTACTGTGGAAGGTAGGAGGTGGGATACAGAAAGAGGGAGTAGGGATAGGAAATAGGGAGAGGGGGGGGGATTAGGAGGGTGGAAGGTGGGAAGGGTAAGAGTGCAGATAATCACGGTATGAGAACAGTACAATCTCGCTATAGAGGTTGAAGTTGTATAAAATGGTATTACTCTGCAGAGCTATAAAAAACAGCAATCAATATTAACAGTTAACTAACAGAATAGGTAACTAACAAGTTAGGGTAATATCCCCGTCAACAAACCCAGCATTAGAAAAAATAATTCAACAGATAACAGTGTATTACATACGACCTGTAGCCTTGATTCAGGAACTACCCCCTGGCCTGGGCCGAGGGGGTGAGCAGTCCAAGTGTTGATGTGGTTCCTCCACATCATCAGCGACAGTCACTAGTGAGGGGTGTTTGTGAAAGCCCCTTTCAGTGTGAAATGTAGATGCAGATCTCCCTCGGCTCCCAGGAGGGGGTCCTAGTATAGAGCTGTCCTTCATCTGGTCCTCTGTCTGGATGCGTATCTGTAGGGCCTCACAAAACTGAGGTAAATCATCTTGAGCTTTGTAGATGGCTGTGGTGTTGCCATTATTGGCGATGATACTGACCGGGAACCCCCACCGGTAAGCTATCTTCTTGTCTCGAAGCACTGTGGTTATATGGTTAAGTTCCCTCCTTTTCTGGAGTGTCGTGGGGCTTAAATCTGTGAAAATCTGGATGCGGCAGCCTGCATGTGTAATTTCCTGTTTCTGCCGTGAGTGTTTTAGAATGTCCTCCTTGTCCTTGAAGTGCAGCAATTTCAGAATGACATCCCTGGGGGGAGCTTTAGGAGGAGGTTTGGCCCTAAGGGCTCTGTGTGCTCTTTCAATAATGACCTCAGGGGCATTCTCGTCTCCTTTTAACGTGCGAAACAGGGCCTGTAGACAGCCCTCCAGGGCTCCTGGGAATATGGATTCAGGAATTCCTCGAACTCTCAGATTATTCCTCCTGCCCCTGTTGTCTAAGTCCTCTACCTTCTCTAGTAGATTATGTATGGTTTCTTCCTGATCATAGAGAAGGCGGGACATGTGGGTGATGTCATTACTGGTAGTGTTATGATTCTCTTCTAGGTTAGTGACTCTCTGTGTCACCCTTGATAAGTCCCTTTTAAGATCACCATACCAGCCCTTTACTTCAGATAGCATTTCTTTGAAGTCTTCTTTAGTGCATAAAGTTTTGAGGTCTACTTTGTATTTATTTTAACTAGGTATAATAGTTATTAAATAGTTAATAACTATTTAATAACTACCTAGCTAAAATAAATACAAATTTACCTGTCAAATAAATCCTAATCTAAGTTACAATTACACCTAACACTACACTATCATTAAATTAATTAAATAAATTAATCCTATTTAAAACTAAATACTTACCTGTAAAATAAACCCTAATATAGCTACAGTATAACTAATAGTTACATTGTAGCTATTTTAGGATTTATATTTTTTTTACAGGCAACTTTGTATTTATTTTAACTAGGTACAATAGCTATTAAATAGTTATTGACTATTTAATAGCTACCTAGTTAAAATAATTACAAAATTACCTGTAAAATAAATCCTAACCTAAGTTACAATTAAACCTAACACTACACTATAATTAAATAAATTAAATAAATTAACTACAAGTACCTACAATTATCTACAATTAAATAAACTAAACTAAAGTACAAAAAAACCCCACTAAATTACAAAAAATAAAAAAATATTACAAGAATTTTAAACTAATTACACCTAATCTAAGCCCCCTAATAAAATAACAAAGCCCCCCAAAATAAAAAAATGCCCTACCCTATACTAAATTACAAAAGTTAACAGCTCTATTACATTACCAGCCCTTAAAAGGGCCTTTTGCGGGGCATGCCCCAAAGAAAACAGCTCTTTTGTCTGTAAAAAAAAAAACACAATACCACCCCCCAACATTACAAACCACCACCCACATACCCCTACTCTAACCCAAACCCCCCTTAAATAAACCTAACACTACCCCCCTGAAGATCTCCCTACCTTGAGTCGTGTTCACCCAGCCGGGCTGAAGTCTTCATCCCATGGGGCAGAAGAGGACATCCAGACCGGCAATTTTAAACTAATTACAGCTAATCTAAGCCCCCTAATAAAATAACAAAGCCCCACTAAATAAAAAAATGTCCTACCCTATACTAAATTACAAAAGTTAACAGCTCTATTACCTTACCAGCCCTTAAAAGGGCCTTCTGCAGGGCATGCCCCAAAGAAAACAGCTCTTTTGCCTGTAAAAAAAAAAACACAATACCCCCCCACATTACAACCCACCACCCACATACCCCTACTCTAACCCAAACCCCCCTTAAATAAACCTAACACTACCCCCCTAAAGATCTCCCTACCTTGAGTCGTGTTCACCCAGCTGGGCCGAAGTCTTCATCCGATGGGGCAGAAGAGGACATCCAGACCGGCAGAAGTCTTCCTCCAAGCAGGGCAAGAAGAGGTCTTTCATCCATCAGAAAAGTACCACAAAAAACAAACAAACACTAAATTATCAAAAATAATAAAATATTACAAGAGTCTTAAACTAATTACACCTAATCTAAGCCCCCTACTAGCTATTAATATAGCTAAAATATAACTAATAGTCACATTGTAGCTATTTTAGGATTTATATTTATTTTACAGGCAACTTTGTATTTATTTTAACTAGGTACAATAGTCTAACACTACACTATCATTAAATTAATTAAATAAATGAATCCTATTTAAAACTAAATACTTACCTGTAAAATAAACCCTAATATAGATACAATATAACTAATAGTTACATTGTAGCTATTTTAGGATTTATATTTATTTTACAGGCAACTTTGTATTTATTTTAACTAGGTAAAATAGCTATTAAATAGTTATTTACTGTTTAATAGCTACCTAGTTAAAATAATTACAAAATTACCTGTAAAATAAATCCTAACCTAAGTTACAATTAAACCTAACACTACACTATCATTAAATAAATTAAATAAATTAACTACAAGTACCTACAATTAAATAAAATTAAATAAACTAAACTAAAGTACAAAAAAAACAAACACTAAATTACAAAAAATAAAAAAATATTACAAGAATTTTAAACTAATTACACCTAATCTAAGCCCTCTAATAAAATAACAAAGCCCCCCCAAATAAAAAAATGCCCTACCCTATACTAAATTACAAAAGTTAACAGCTCTATTGCCATACCAGCCCTTAAAAGGGCCTTTTTCGGGGCATGCCCCAAAGAAAACAGCTCTTTTGTATTTGTATTTATTTTAGCTAGGTAGTTATTAAATAGTTATTAACTATTTAATAACTATTGTACCTAGTTAAAATAGATACAAAGTTGCCTGTAAAATAAATATAAATCCTAAAATAGCTACAATGTAACTATTAGTTATATTGTACCTATATTAATAGCTAGTAGGGGGCTTAGATTAGGTGTAATTAGTTTAAAATTCTTATAATATGTTATTATTTTTGGTAATTTAGTGTTTGTTTTTTTTGTGGTACTTTTCTGATGGATGGAACACCTCTTCTTGCCCCGCTTGGATGAAGACTTCTGCCGGTCTGGATGTCCTCTTCTGCCCCATCGGATGAAGACTTCGGCCCAGCTGGGTGAACACGACTCAAGGTAGGGAGATCTTCAGGGGGGTAGTGTTAGGTTTATTTAAGGGGGGTTTGGGTTAGAGTAGGGGTATGTGGGTGGTGGGTTGTAATGTGGGGGGTATTGTGTTTTTTTTTACAGGCAAAAGAGCTGTTTTCTTTGGGGCATGCCCCGCAAAAGGCCCTTTTAACGGCTGGTAAGGTAATAGAGCTGTTAACTTTTGTAATTTAGTATAGGGTAGGGCATTTTTTTATTTTGGAGGGCTTTGTTATTTTATTAGGGGGCTTAGATTAGGTGTAATTAGTTTAAAATTCTTGTAATTTTTTTTATTTTTTGTAATTTAGTGGGGGTTTTTGTACTTTAGTTTAGTTTGTTTAATTGTAGGTACTTGTAGTTAATTTATTTAATGATAGTGTATTGTAACTTAGGTTAGGATTTATTTTACAGGTAATTTTGTAATTATTTTAAATAGGTAGCTATTAAATAGTCAATAACTATTTAATAGCTATTGTACCTAGTTAAAATAAATACAAAGTTGCCTGTAAAATAAATATAAATCCTAAAATAGCTACAATGTAACTATTAGTTATATTGCAGCTATATTAGGGTTTATTTTACAGGTAAGTATTTAGTTTTAAATTTTATTCATTTATTTAATTAATTTAATGATAGTGTAGTGTTAGGTGTAATTGTAACTTAGGTTAGGATTTATTTTACAGGTAAATTTGTATTTATTTTAGCTAAGTAGTTATTAAATAGTTATTAACTATTTAATAACTATTATACCTAGTTAAAATAAATACAAAGTTCCCTGTAAAATAAATATAAATCCTAAAATAGCTACAATGTAACTATTAGTTATATTGTAGCTATATTAATAGCTAGTAGGGGGCTTAGATTAGGTGTAATTAGTTTAAAATTCTTGTAATATTTTATTATTTTTGGTAATTTAGTGTTTGTTTGTTTTTTGGTACTTTTCTGATGGATGGAAGACCTCTTCTTGCCCCGATTGGATGAAGACTTCTGCCGTTCTGGATGTCCTCTTCTGCCCCATCGGATGAAGACTTTGGCCCGGCTGGGTGAACACGACTCAAGGTAGGGAGATCTTCAGGGGGGTAGTGTTAGGTTTATTTAAGGGGGGGTTGGGTTAGAGTAGGGGTATGTGGGTGGTGGGTTGTAATGTTGGGGGGTGGTGTGTTTTTTTTACAGGCAAAAGAGCTGTTTTCTTTGGGGCATGCCCCGCAAAAGGCCCTTTTAAGGGCTGGTAAGGTAATAGAGCTGTTAACTTTTGTAATTTAGTATAGGGTAGGGCATTTTTTTATTTTGGGGGGCTTTGTTATTTTATTAAGGGGCTTAGATTAGCTGTAATTACTTTAAAATTGCCAGTCTGGATGCCCTCTTCTGCCCCATCGGATGAAGACTTTGGCTCGGCTGGGTGAACACGACTCAAGGTAGGGAGATCTTCAGGGGGGTAGTGTTAGGTTTATTTAAGGGGGGTTTGGGTTAGAGTAGGGGTATGTGGGTGGTGGGTTGTAATGTTGGGGAGTGGTATTGTGGGGGGGTTTTACAGCCAAAAGAGCTGTTTTCTTTGGGGCATGCCCCGCAAAAGGCCCTTTTAAGGGCTGGTAAGGTAATAGAGCTGTTAACTTTTGTAATTTAGTATAGGGTAGGGCATTTTTTTATTTTGGGGGGCTTTGTTATTTTATTAGGGGGCTTAGATTAGGTGTAATTAGTTTAAAATTCTTGTAATATTTTTTTTATTTTTTGTAATTTAGTGTTTTGGTTTTTTTTGTAATTTAGTGTTTGTTTGTTTTTGTACTTTAGTTTAGTTTATTTAATTGTAGGCACTTGTAGTTAATTTATTTAATTTATTTAATGATAGTGTAGTGTTAGGTTTAATTGTAACTTAGGTTAGGATTTATTTTACAGGTAATTTTGTGATTATTTTAACTAGGTAGCTATTAAAAAGTTAATAACTATTTAATAGCTATTGTACCTAGTTAAAATAAATACAAAGTTGCCTGTAAAATAAATATAAATCCTAAGATAGCTACAATGTAATTATTATTTATATTGTAGCTATATTAGGGTTTATTTTACAGGTAAGTATTTCGTTTTAAATAGGATTCATTTATTTAATTAATTTAATTATAGTGTAGTGTTAGGTGTAATTGTAACTTAGGTTAGGATTTATTTTACAGGTAAATGTGTATTTATTTTAGCTAGGTAGTTATTAAATAGTTATTAACTATTCAATAGCTATTGTACCTAGTTAAAATAAATACAAAGTTGCCTGTAAAAAAAAAATAAACTCTAAGATAGCTACAATGTAACTATTAGTTATATTGTAGCTATATTAGGGTTTATTTTACAGGTAAGTATTTAGTTTTAAATAGGATTCATTTATTTAATTATAGTAAATTTATTTCGTTTTATTTAAATTATATTTAAGTTAGGGGGTGTTAGGGTTAGACTTAGGTTTAGGGGTTAATAACCTTATTATAGTAGCGGCGACGTTGGGGGCGGGAGATTAGGGGTTAATAATTGTAGGTAGGTGGCAGCGATGTTAGGGAGGGCAGATTAGGGGTTAATAAAATTTATTATAGTGTTTGCGAGGCGGGAGTGCTGCGGTTTAGGGTTTAATACATTTAATATAGTGGCGGCGATGTCCGGTCGGCAGATTAGGGGTTAATACTTGTAGTTAGATTGCGGCGACGTTGGGGGGGGAGATTAGGGGTTAATAACTATAATGTAGGGGTCGGCGATGTTAGGGACAGCAGATTAGGGGTTAATAGCTATAATGTAGGTGGTGGCGATGTCCGGTCGGCAGATTAGGGGTTAATACTTGTAGTTAGATTGCGGCGATGTTGGGGGGGCAGATTAGGGGTTAATAACTATAATGTAGGGGTCGGCGATGTTAGGGACAGCAGATTAGGGGTTAATAGCTATAATGTAGGTGGCGGCGATGTCCGGTCGGCAGAATAGGGGTTAATACTTGTAGTTAGATTGCAGCGACATTGGGGGGGGGAGATTAGGGGTTAATAACTATAATGTAGGGGTCGGCGATGTTAGGGACAGCAGATTAGGGGTTAATAGCTATAATGTAGGTGGCGGCGATGTCCGGTCGGCAGATTAGGGGTTAATACTTGTAGTTAGATTGCGGCGACGTTGGGGGGGGCAGATTAGGGGTTAATAATTGTTAGATTAGGGGTGTTTAGAGATTCGGGGTACATGTTAGGGTGTTAGGTGCAGACTTAGTGTTTCCCCATAGGAAACAATGGGGCTGCGGTGTTAGGTTTTTTTTTCAGCTGAAACTGCCCCATTGTTTCCTATGGGGGAATGCCGAATTTTACCGAGCTAATTCGGATTTATTCGAAGATACAGCAGCTATTTCGGATTCATTCGGAAGTATTTTAATTCGGAAATTCGAATCGATCCGAATCTCCGAATTTACAGAATTTTCCAAATTTCCGAATAAATCCGAAATGAATCGCACATGTCTAGTTTTAAATGTATTGTTATTTTTTTCTTTAAATCACTGTGTGAGCAGTAAAGGAAAAGTTAATAACAAAATAGGAGTCTCTGTCCTTGTAATAAAATCAATAACTTTTCAATCCTGTATTTGTTTTTTCTGGTCTGGTTACTCTTTTGGGAAGCTACCCCTCACTGTTAGGCCTTTAGCCAACCATGAGAAAGCCCTGTCCCTCTCTCTCTCTCTGCCCCCTTCTCTTCTAGTACTGTCCAGGTGAAAACATTGTTTGCCTTCCTGTCATCATGAAGTGAATGGCTTTATGTATTTTGTGAACTGCCTTTCACTCTTTATCTAATATGTCAGTATTTTTAAGTATATCGACCAGGTTTTGAGGCTGTGAGATGGACACTAATGTGTTACATGTATTGGTAAAAGCGAGAGGACCCTCCATAAAACCAACTGGAGCATCGTTACCCTACTCATCAGTAGCTTTATCACTTGACAATTGACATAATGGATGGAAGGATACAAAACTTTGCAAATATCCATCAGTAATGCCCTGTTGGGTCTATGGGTCTTATCTAACATCAAAATCTATGTTTATATACTGCTCAAAAAAATAAAGGGAACACTAAAATAACATATCCTAGATCTGAATGAATTAAATATTCTAATGAAATACTTTGTTCTTTACATAGTTGAATGTGCTGACAACAAAATCACACAAAAATTAAAAAATGGAAATCAAATTTTTCAACCCATGGAGGTCTGGATTTGGAGTCACACTCAAAATTAAAGTGGAAAAACACACTACAGGCTGATACAACTTTGATGTAATGTCCTTAAAACAAGTCAAAATGAGGCTCAGTAGTGTGTGTGTGGCCTCCACTTGCCTGTGTGACCTCCCTACAATGCCTGTGCATGCTCCTGATGAGGTGGCGGATGGTCTCCTGAGGGATCTCCTCCCAGACCTGGACTAAAGCATCTGCCAACTCCTGGACAGTCTGTGGTGCAACGTAAAGTTGGTGGATGGAGTGAGACATGATGTCCCAGATGTGCTCAATTGGATTCAGGTCTGGGGAACAGACGGGCCAGTCCATAGCATCAATGCCTTCGTCTTGCAGGAACTGCTGACACACTCCAGCCACATGAGGTCTAGCATTGTCTTGCATTAGGAGCAACCCAGGGCCAACTGCACCAGCATATGGTCTCACAAGGGGTCTGAGGATCTCATCTCGGTACCTTATGGCAGTCAGGCTACCTCTGGCGAGCACATGGAGGGCTGTGCGGCCCCCCAAAGAAATGCCACCCCACACCATTACTGACCCACTGCCAAACCGGTCATGCTGGAGGATGTTGCAGGCAGCAGACTGTTCTCCACAGCGTTTCCAGACTCTGTCACGTCTGTCACATGTGCTCAGTGTGAACCTGCTTTCATCTGTGAAGAGCACAAGGCGGCAGTGGCGAATTTGCCAATCTTGGTGTTCTCTGGCAAATGCCAAATGTCCTGCACGGTGTTGGGCTGTAAGCACAACCCCCACCTGTGGACGTCGGGCCCTCATACCATCCTCATGGAGTCTGTTTATGACCGTTTGAGCAGACACATGCACATTTGTGGCCTGCTGGAGGTAATTTTGCAGGGCTCTGGCAGTGCTCCTCCTGTTCTTCCTTGCACAAAGGCGGAGGTAGCGGTCCTGCTGCTGTGTTGTTGCCCTCCTACGGCCTCCTCCTCGTCTCCTGATGTACTGGCCTGTCTCCTGGTAGTGCCTCCATGCTCTGGACACTACGCTTACAGACACAGCAAACCTTCTTGCCACAGCTCGCATTGATGTGCCATCCTGGATGAGCTGCACTACCTGAGCCACTTGTGTGGGTTGTAGACTCCGTCTCATGCTACCACTAGAGTGAAAGCACCGCCAGCATTCAAAAGTTACCAAAACATCAGCCAGAAAGCATAGGAACTGAGAAGTGGTCTGTGGTCACCACCTGCAGAACCACTCCTTTATTGGGGGTGTCTTGCTAATTGCCTATAATTTCCACCTGTTGTCTATCCCATTTGCACAACAGTATGTGAAATTGATTGTCACTCAGTGTTGCTTCCTAAGTGGACAGTTTCATTTCACAGAAGTGTGATTGACTTGGAGTTACATTGTGTTGTTTAAGTGTTCCCTTTATTTTTTTGAGCAGTGTATAATGCCTGGGATAAGCATAAGGCTATCCTATCAACTAATATGTTTACATTATTAGGAAAATGTAGGCAGACTTGTTGAGCTTATGTTTTTTTCCCCCATCAAAATATATGTTTCTATGTTTTAAAGAGAATACAAAATGTTTAGGGACTAACCCCTTGCAATTCCTCTTATGTTTTCCCTATAATTAGACCTTGGTATGTGTATTTGGCCAGAGATAAACTTGTTGTCTGAATTATTATCCCATGAATTGCAAAACTAGTCAATTCTTTCTGGATACACCCAATATATTCTCTAGCTTCTTCTAGTTGTTTGTACTTAAAGGGACAGTCTATGTCAACATTTTTATTGTATAAAAGATTCCCCAGTTTTGCATAACCAACACAGTTATATTAATAAACTTCTTACCTCTGTGATTACCTTGTATCTAATTCTCTACAGACTCCCTCCTTATCTCAGTGCTATTTACAGACTTGCATATTAGCCAATTATTACTGCCTCATGAATAACTCCTCTGAAGTGAGCACAATGTTACCAATATGGCACACACAAACTAGCAGTGTATTGCTGTGAAAAGCTATACAATGCTCTTAGAAAAGAGTCTGTAGTAGCTTAGTGATGGGCACAATTTTAAAGTGTTTAAAGGTTATAAAGTATATTGATATAACAATGTTGGTTGTGCAGAGCTGTGGAATGGGTAGTAAAGGCTTTATCTATCTTTTTAAAATATATCTTTTTGGAGTAGACTGTCCCTTAAAG
The DNA here is from genome assembly GCF_027579735.1 of Bombina bombina. Classification (NCBI taxonomy): domain Eukaryota; kingdom Metazoa; phylum Chordata; class Amphibia; order Anura; family Bombinatoridae; genus Bombina; species Bombina bombina. The sequence goes on along the minus strand of NC_069505.1, from coordinate 161,617,024 downwards.
TTTTAATTGTAAAAGTAAATTTGAGCACTCATTCAACACATTATTCCAGTCTCCCATAAAAATTGTATCTGTAACTAAAAAGGTAGTAAATGTATTCTGAAATAATCCACAGGGTATCATACCAAGCTTACTATACCTAGGTTTAGTTTTCAACAAATAATACCAAAAGAACAAAGTAAATTTGATGATAAAAGTAAATTGGAGAGTTGTTTAAAATTGCATGTCATGGGGGCGTGTCCAAGCTGCAGACTTGGAAGATCGCATAGTCTAGAGGCTCTACGTTTGAGAAAAATAACATGCCAGCTTTCCACTACACAGACTAATCACTCTGCCATCAAAATATGGGGGATGTTCTATAGACTGAAGCTGATTAGATGGTGATCCTCTTTTGGCAAAAATATGTGAGTTAGAGTCGGATATAAGGAAGACCAGACTGCAGCTTATTCTTAACATTGCTAACACCCTCCCCGGCTTGCCGGGTAAAACAGTCCTAATTGATCTTCCCTAGCAATGAAGTCGTTCATCAGATGGCAAAGAAACACCTACTCTCACTATCTGTCCCAGCTGAAGGGGAAACGGCCAATCCTTCGATGCGGGACACAGGCACCCAACAATCACAAGCGATGCCACTACCATTAAACTGCGGTAAGGAACACTTTGCTGGAATCAGTGCAAAGAAGGTTTGCAATTGGAAGAGTGCCCTGATAGCGGATGCACACACGTGGCTGTCTGGAGGTCGGGAAACTTATCTGAGTTCCTTTTTCTTCAGACATTCACAGTTTTTTAGAGTTGGAGGTACTACCTTTTTTTAAGTCGCCATGGCTTTCACAGGTTTTCAGAACATCAAAGAGCCCTTAAAGCTCTTACAGCTGGGCCCGGTAAGAGCTTCTTTGAAAACAGGAGTGGGCTAATATAATTAGAACCTTTCTATGAGAGGGTCGATCATTGATCCTTGGGACATACTGCAGGTAATTTACATGGTTATGGAACCTTGTGATGAGACATGCTACGTGGTTAATCGGATTATGTCCCACCACAAACATGTGACATTCAGTTGATTTCTTTACAATGTTATCCTGTTTCATTTTCCACTTAATGTTTTGTTCCTTATATGTGTACATTCTTTAATATAGCTAATCAATATGGCCTCATGGAACTAGCCTAGAGTGTTGTATGTATTGTGACGCTCCTATCTTGATCTGTGGAGCTATGTTATTAAGGCTGTTTATGCATTTTATATTTCAATCACTAGCCCCTAATAGAAGGTAGTTACAATGCTACTACATATTAAGTTGTGTAATGTTGGGGGTTGTTCAGTGAAATATAGGTTTTACAATTAACACCTATTCTGCATATCCTATGACTCATGTGGCTTATAAGATATTATACTTTCATAAGTATGGACCAATTTACATATTACCTTGATCTCAGGTGAAATTTATTTTTTCCAAGGTAACTCTGCCTATTGGCTGTATGTGACCTCTCAGCTGTAATGTGTGTACTGTATGTTATTTATACTCTATTGCAGATCTGGAACAGAATTACTTCACATAAGCTATTATGACCTACTCATCAAACTTTAACTGTCTCATTTCACACACTTGATCATACATAACAGGAGCCTAAATACATTTCGGACATGCTATTTAAAGTACCACCTTAGCTACATTAACCTACAAATGGTTCTAGTAAAAGAGAAACACTGGATCCCAGATTGGGATGGTTTACACTTTAGTTAGTTGAATTTACAGGACACATCTCGGAGAGACATACACTTATACCTTGTATGGGGTCTTGTGAACATTAGGCTCAATGCATTGACAAAAGTAATCTCATCTCGTACATAGCCCAATGCCCTTGATTCACCATTTTAGCCATGGATCAGTTTACAATGTGGTATTTAAGTGGGTAGATGGAAAACTAACTTTCATCAATTATCATTAGCTAAGTACTAGCAGTAATCTTTAATCTTTAATTTAAGTAGTTGTGCCCAGTGAGTCTGCTGGGTTAATTTTCTAGCGGCTTGTGCCCGCTGAAGTTGCGGTGTCATAAAATAAGGACCTCTCCAATAATTGTATATATTTTTGCTTGTGATATCATAACACAATATATCATACTAATAGGAAGCAAACCATATTTTTGAGGTTCTATAGTACTTCCAATTTATTAATATAAAAAATGTAAGGTAATAGTTGTATATTGACTTTAGCAAGATACTATGTACTATGTATTATTGTTTTACAGTATATGTTGTATTGCATAACTCTTACCTTAATAAAAACTATTTGTTCAAAATTGCATGCCCTATCTGAATCATGAGTTTAATTTTGATTTGACTGTCCCTTTAAGTATTTCATTTCCTTTCTCCAAAAACTTTATTGAATTTATAAATGAGCATTTATGCAATTCATCTGCATCGCATGCTTATAGTTTAAAGGTTTGAGTCGGTCTTACTTTTTAACTTACATTTAAAAAATAATAATAATCTAGTTTTTAAATGTTAATTGAGCATGCACAAGAATGAACTTCAAAGTTACTTCTTTTACTAAATGTACTTTGTTTTTACAGTTTTCTTTCTTGAAGAGCATATTTAGGTAGGTGGCAAGCATGTATCTAAAAATGCTTTTATTAAAGAGATGTTAAACAGTCTGTTTCATTGTTGTAATAAAAAAGCAGTTGCTTATACTTAAAGGAACAGGAAACCCCAACATTTTCTTTTGTGATTTGGATGAAACATACAATTTTAATCAACTTTCCAATTTACCTCTATTATCAAATTTTCTTCATTCTCTTTTTATCCTTTGCTGAAGGAGCATTCAAAGCTAGCTGAACATAATTAGTCAGCACATCACAAGAGACAAATGTGTGCAGGCACCAATCAGCAGCTAATTCCCACTAGTGTAGAATATGTGCATATTCTTTTTCAACAATGGATACCAAGAGAATGAAGCACATTTGAAAATAGAAGATAATTTAACTGTGTCTAAACAACATTACATGCTCTATTTGAATCATGCAAGTGTAATTTTGATGTTTATATATCTTTAATACAAATCATTACAATATGTAATATTCATCTATTTAAATGGTTTTACCTTTTATTATTTTTTTACACTACATTTGTGATTCCTGTCACAGTCCGGCAAGGAGGAAGAGCCTTTACAGGAGGTTTTAAAGGGACAGTCTACAATATAATTTTTATTGTTTTAAAAGATAGATAATCCCTTTATTATCCATTCCCCAGTTTTTCACAACCAACACAGTTATATTAATACATGTTTTACCTCTGTTATTACCTTGTATCTAAGCATCTTCTGACAGCCCCCTGATAACATGACATTTTGTTTATTATCTATTGCCTTGTAGTTAGTACTGTGTTGTGCTAAATCTTAAATAACTCCTTGCGCGTTAACACAATGTTATCTATATGGTCCACATGAACTAGCAGTCCCCTGTTGTGAAAAGCAAATAAAAAAGCGTATTAAGAGACTGTCTATAGTGGCTTAGAAACAGGCAGAGGTTTACATGTTATAAAGTATATTAATATAACAATGTTGGTTGTGCAAAGCTGGGGAATGTGTAAAGGTATTAGCTATCTTTTCAAACAATGACAATTTTAGTGTAGACTGTCCCTTTAACTGAGCCTGATGTCACAAAACTTCTAGGCCAGTGAATAAACTAGATAGCATGGAGTCAGGTTTGCTCATGCACAGAACTGACAGAATAAAAACTAGATTTTGAAAATCCTTTGCTTAAAACACTGGGGGCATGGGCTACAAAGAGAATTTCTAATATTTTTAAAAAAACAAGTAAGTTATTTGCTGTTTTTTACACAATCTTTTTATTTTACTTTGATTTAACATATTTGTATTTACTAAAGGAGCACTGTGTAATATCCCCTTAATGTCATATACATTTTTGTGCACTAGATGGCAGCAGTGTTTGCGCAATGTATAACATTGTTAAAAGCAGTTGGAAATCTGCTGCCATATAGTGCCCCAAACAAGTGCATGCTCCTAAGTCTACCTACCTGATTCTAACCCAAAATATCAGTGGGCCACTGCCCACAAGCTCTTTAACCTCAATTATCCCGAAAAGGAAAAGCCTCTGGGAAATTATGATATTATGAAAGTATGTTGATGTTAATTTAATTATGTCTATAATGTTTCTTAATACTTTTTATTTATTATAATATTATATATATATTCAAGGTATCATAGAGTAAAATGTACTGTCATTATACACAATAACAAAAATTGCAACAAATAACTGTTATTTGTATTACCTCTAGGTCATTTTTTTCCTGCAATTTATAATCTTATCCAATTGAATAAAGGCATTTGACACACATAATAAAAAAATAAATCTATCTTCTGGATTGCAAAGAACATTAGTTTTTAAATGCATGCAAATAATATATTAGAAATTGCAATTACTTGCTGTAAAAAAAAGCTTCAATTGAACATCTATGAGTCAAAACTGAAATAGGGAAAAATAATGAAGGTTTAATAGAACATTCATAACTAATATGGCAAGAGGCCATTAATTACTTTTTGAAAATAATCTCTTAAGGAAAATGATACAGAGGTGAAGTTAAATGTTTTATTTCAGTGTAGATCAAATAAGAAAAATTCTGCAAATGCAAAAAAAATATAAATAATGAAACCAATGCTGTTCAAATCAAGTTAGGTTCACAGTTGTTATAGTAAATGAAAGTACGTACTTGTCTTGTAATTTTATATTTCAGTACAATTGCTAAATTGTCCACTCCATGTCAACGTCTATTGAAAATTACTCAAGAGTCTGTTACATGAATAAAATAAAAGAAAACAGTATAAACTACCAAAATTACACTTCTTACACAGCAGGCTAACATTTTACTTTAGCTTCCTGATGGTATCATTACATAGAGATTTTATTGTTGAAAAATAGTGTAATACTAATGTATTTGAGGCTGAAAGCTATTTTACTCCTCTCTAACAGCCCATTTTAATATTTTTTTTTTATTCATAATAACTTAACAATTCAAATACAATGATAATAATCTCTAGTCAATGAATAAAACCAATAGTTGTATAGAAATTACCGAGGAAAAAAATAATTAAATTCTCGCGACATTTCTTTCTTTTTTGAGGGTTAATAATTAGTTTTTACATGCTGGAGAGCACGTTAACCTGATCCTCTTCTTGCGAGAGCCCCAGCTGCGCTTACAGTTTACCGTTGTCTGCTCCAAGGTCCTGCACTCCAACGCTCAAAAGGTAAGTATAAACGAAAACTAATATAAATATTTAAAGGGACAGTCAAGTCCAAAAAAAACTTTCATGATTCAAATAAGGCATGCAATTTTAAACAACTTTCCAACTTACTTTTATAACCAATTTTGCTTTGTTCTTTTGGTATTCTTAGTTGAAAGCTTAACCTAGGAGGTTCATGTGCTAATTTCTTAGACCTTGAAGGCCGCCTCTAATCTGAATGGTTTTTCACCACTAGAGGGCGTTCGTTCATGTGTTCCATATAGATAATATTGAGCTCACGCACGTGAAGTTACCTAGGAGTGAGCACTGATTGGCTAAAATGCAAGTCTGTCCAAAGAACTAAAATAAGGGGGCAGTTTGCAGAGGCTTAGATACAAGGTAATTACAGAGGTAAAAAGTGTATTATTATAACGCTGTTGGTTATGCAAAACTGGGGAATGGGTCATAAAGGGATTATCTATATTTTTAAACAACAAAAATTCTTGTGTTGACTGTCCCTTTACCTAAAATTCAGTATTTGTTTCTCAGCCAATGAATAATTCCCCTTATATTTGTTACAAAAAATTCTTCGGAAACAAAAATGTATTGGCTGCTCAATTATAGAGAAGATTACAATATATTACAATACAATGCTCAAAATAAATTTGCTTGATTTTTCTCAATCTCGGCAAGTTTTTGATAACCAAGCCTTCAGTATGGAAGCCGTCAATTTAATATGGCTTCCTCCATCTTCAGAATATATGTTAACAGCAACTATATGTTACTGGGGGTTTTCTTTACTTCCCTTCTTTAAAGGTACAATAAACTCAAATTTTATTTCCCCAGAAAATGTTATAGAGACAGGTGTTACCATTAGTTAAAAAGGAAGAACAAATTATTATATGCTAAATCATGACCACAATCTTTACTCATATCTCAAAAAAATAATTTATTATCCAAATACAAAAATGTCAATTCACAGATAACACATAAACAAATTAAAAACACAATATATCACAATATATTTCTTTTTATATATATATATATATATATATATATATATATTGCTAAGCAGTTTGTAATGTAAATCTGCTTCTGGGTGTGCACTGGGGTCAAGTTATTGTATTAATTTTATTGTTTCTCAGGTACTTCACATTTATATACTTCTTATAGGGACAGGAATCACACATTTTTTCTTTCATGATTTTTAAACAACATTCCAATTATTTAATTTGCTTCATTCTTTAGATATCCTTTGTTGAGGAAATAGCAATACACATGGGTGAGCCAATCACACGAGGTATCTATGTGCAGCCACTAATCAGCAGCTACTGAGCCTATTTAGATATGCTTTTTCAACAAATTATATCAAGAAAATTAAGCAAATTAGATAATAGAAGTTAATTGGAAAGTTGTTTAAAATTGCATGCTCGTTCATGAAAGAAAAAAATTGGGTTCCTTGTTCCTTTAAGTGTGAGGACACTATGGCTTTTAAAATCACTAATGAAATATGTGAAAAACACATTAATAAAGCTTTTAAAACAGTGATTAATATTGATGAGATAAATGTTTATTAAAAAAGTGGGTGTTTTTGGGGGGGGTTTTTGCATTTGAGCGCTATAAACAAGGCAATAAGATATTTAAAAGTAAAGTGAACATTAACAAGAATTAACAAGCCTCTAGAATTATGTTAAGGAGAAGGTAATCCCTTCAGGGTTAAGGATCAGGTTAGATCAAGGGATTAATTTTAGAGGACCGGAGGCTATTATATTTATGCAAAAATGGAATTAAATTTTAACTAAAAGCGATTCTAAACAATGCACTATGTAAAACGCGTTTGTTAAAGAAGACGGCTTTTTTAACATTGTATTTTTATATCCTCTGCAAGTTTACACTGTACTGTAAATGGTTAATTTTAAAATTGCATTGTACAATAAAGTGTAAAAACACGGTTTTTGTAAAATAAAAAGCTATGGCTACTGTCTCCTATGAGATAATAATATCCTGTACACTAAATCTGATTCCAAAAAAGAAAAGAACATGTAAATTTAAGTAACGGACTCACATAAAATATATTACATATAATTTTACAGTATGGAACACACATATAACAAGCGATATACACATGTACAAGACACATACAATCTCCCAACTCATATAGTTGTAGAATTCATGTAATAATTCACACATGTAAATTATATTGCCATTCAATACTGTCTTAAGGGATCATTTGCTTTCTTTGCTGTAGATGACAATACAGCTTTAAAGGGACAGTCTGCACCAGAATTGTTATTGTTTTAAAAGAAAGATAATCCCTTTATTACCCATTCCCCATTTTTGCATAACCAACACAGTTATATTAATATAGTTTTTACCTCTGTGATTACCTTGTATCTAAGCATTTTCTGACAGCCTCCTGATCACATGACTTTATTTGTTATCTGTTGACTTGTATTTTAGCCAATTAGTGCTTTGTTGTGCTGCCTCTTAAATAACTCAATGGGCGTGAGCACAATGTTATCTATATGACTCACATGAGCTAACAGTCTCCTGTTGTGAAAAGCAAATAAAAAAGCATGTGAAAAGAAGCAGAGAAATTTAGAGGTTTAAATGTTATCAAGTATATTAATATAATCATGTTGGTTGTGCAAAGCTGGGGAATGGGTAGTAAAGGCATTGTCTATCTCTTTAAACAATAACAATTTTAGTGTTGACTGTCCCTTTAAACATTCCCCCAGTGGCAGAGATGCATCGCTTTCATCAGTGAAATATAGTACACTGCTTCTTGGCGATGCTGCATTCTAATAGTGATTTCATCCCTATAGAATATTTCACTGCTTGATGCGGATACCTTTATGACATTGATTACAACATCAGTTTTAAAAAAATATAACAAAACAAATTTGAATAATATAAGTGAATTGGAAAGTTATTTGTCATCAGAATGATGAATGTATCATTTTAACTTTTATGGCCCCTTTATGTAAAAGTTGGAATTCAGGAAGCCTAGATACTTTAAATGTGTTTACAATGGATGCACATCGCATAGATAATGACCCTAGTGGAAAAATAATTTCTTATACCAAATTCTAGTTCATTGAAATTGCAGCCAGAATAACTTAAAACAAAAAAATAGTTTTATATACACAAATAAATACAAAGATACAACAAATTATGCAAATGATTTTTGTAGTCGATTTCCTATTAAAAAAACGGATATTAAACTCAAAACATATTTATAATGTATATGAAAGAGCATTATTTAACCATGTTCAAATGAGTTTCCTATAAAAAGATACTTTAAAATGTGCAAATTGACTTTGAAACTGACAGCACAAACAAAGACTGCAATACATTTTAAAATGCCACCTGCATAGCAAAAGAAAAAAATTAAAAATAATGAATGAATTAAGTAATTAATTATCACTTCAAAGGGAAGATTATATTTTTTTTTAAAAATACAAACAATTTATGTGTCAGAATTTAATAATTTTATTAGCATAAACATATTAGTTCAGTATAGGACAGTACTTTTTATCTAAAAAATTAAATAGGTACTTAATCATATGCTAGTAGTTTGGGTGTTTTTTTTAAAAAAAAATTTAAACTAGAATTAAGTTAATTTTTAAAGCAAAAATCATATTTAAAAATAAAAAGAAACATTAGGTTATGTTTCTTAAACAACTTGTAGTTTTAGAATTGTTGATCATGTTTTTGGTAAATTTCAACTGTAAAAAGTTTTGTTTTGTTTTTTGGTGATTACCCAACAAAAGATTTATGTACTGTACACAAAACTCCAATCAACATCACAAATCTAGTATAAACCACAAGATTTTAAAACATTTCAGCAGCAAGCATCTTCCAAAAGAAATAAAGCACTAAATTAAACTCTGCAGGGATTTTCCATAACGATTTCTTTAGTATGTCAACCAAATTCTGCTTATTTCAATCACATGTCAGTCATAATAATTATTTGCTGACATCTCTCAACCACATGTCAGAGGGAAGAAATTAGCTGTTGCTACTTGAGTTGTAATAATAAACATTCCTATTTAATTTAATGATTTGATACTGCAGAAGTAGATGTCAATATGTGGAAATAGAGAAACAAAATACAAAATCTGATAAAATCTCTGGTTAGTCTAGGAGCTTAGATTTTGGGACCAGATAAGAAATGTTTATTTCTTCTGCTATGTTTGTACTCTTAAAAACCAAGCACTTGGCAGTATTTTATGGTCAGAACCGATCTATATACAATGTTGCTTTTTTTGTAATTTCCATACTATTTCCATCTCTACTTATTCATATAGAAGAATGTATGTAGTAAATTTATATAGTAAATTATATCATAAACAATTTCTGCATAGTAGATTTTTTCACATGACAATAAAGCAACCTTAAAGGGACACTGAACTCAAATGTTTTCTTTTGTGATTCAGATAGAGCATGACATTTTAAGAATCTTTCTAATTTACTCCTATTATCAAATTTTCTTCATTCTCCCCACTTGCTTTTCCCCAGAAATACTTAATATACAATGTTACCAATGCACAAGAGAATTCTGGGTAAGATATGCAAATTAGATATGCAAATTCTCAGTTTTTTTTGCTTCAAAATACTGTTTTAACACAGCGATCCTTTTAACAGGATTATTGCAGCAAACCAGAAATCACTCACTAGACAGCCTGTTTTGTTCTTTTTGGAACTTTGCTTTTGGGGAATCTTGCCTAGATGTGCTAATTTCCTATGCAAATATTTACATTGATTTAATTTTCAGACATGGAGGATTTTAATTTCAGTTTTTTATCTCCCCCCCCCCCCATAATTTTAATGAATTTTGGTTTAACCATGAAAATAGCTTTACCAATGCAGCAACCAGAAATCTATCTCTTACTGATGAGTTCCAAAAAGAACGAAACAGGCTGTCTAGTGAGTGATTTCTGGTTTGCTGCAATAATCCTGTTAAAAGGATCGCTGTGTTATAACAGTATTTTGAAGCAAAAAAAACCTGAGAATTTGCATATATTACCCAGAATTCTCTTGTGCATTGGTAATATTGTATATTAAGTATTTCTGGGGAAAAGCAAGCGGGGAATCTTGCCTAGATGTGCTAATTTCCTATGCAAATATTTACATTGATATATATATATATATATATATATATATATATATATATATACATATATATATATATATATACATATATATATATATATATATACATATATATATGCGAGTGCATTTTCACCCTATTATATCTCGCTTGTTTAAACAATACAAGGCCATATAGGCACCCTGTTTTCCATATATATCATCTACAGACCACTGAACACCTACCGGAGGCCAGTCTTCTGGGTGACTGCTATTGATCCCAGAATGCCCCTTCTGCACCAATAGGGGTGCCATACCAAATGTGAGTGTATTTATCACATTTTGAATCTTCATTGCATCAAACAATATTGGGCCATGTGGCGCTTCTGTTTTTTATACTATTTAAATATTATTAACCCCTAATCTGCCATCCGCCCACACCGCCACTATAATAAACCTATTAACCCCTAAACCGCAAGCCCCCCACAATGAAATATACTAAAATAAACTATTAACCCCTAAACCAAAAGCCACCCACAATTAAATAAAATAATTTAAACTAGTAACCCCTAAACCTAACGACCTCCTAACTTTATATTAAAATTTCAATTTCCCTATCTTAAATTAAATTAAAACTTACCTGTCAAATTAAGAAAATTTATTTTAAACTAACACAATTAAACTATTATAATTGTTAAACTAAAATTAAACTAACTACCAATTAAATAAAACTAAACTACCAATAAAAAATCCTAAAATTACAAAAAGTATCTAATTACAAAAAATAAAAACAAACTAAATTACAAAAACAAACAAACACTAAATTACGAAAAATAACAAATGATCAAAAATAAAAAAGAATTACACCTAATCTAATAGCCCTATCAAAATAAAAAAGCCCCCCCCCAAATAAAAAAAACCTAGCCTGCAATAAATTACCAATGGCCCTTAAAATGGCCTTTTGTGGGCATTGCCCCAAAGATATTAGCTCTTTTACCTGTAAAAAAATACAAACACCCCCTCAACAGTACAACCCACCACCCAACCAACCCCCCCAAATAAAAAAAACTATCTAAAATAACCTAAGCTAACCATTGCCCTGAAAAGGGTATTTGTATGGGCATTGCCATTAAAAGGGCATTTAGCTCTTTTGCATTGCCAAAACCCTAACCAAAAATAAATAACCCACCCAAAAAAACCTTAAAAAAACCACTAACCCCCAACGATCCATTTACAGTTTTTGAATTTCCACTTGAAGGATCCATCCAGCCGGCAAGAAGTCTTCATCCGGATGGCCTCTTCCATCTTCATCCAGTCAGCAAAATCAACATTAATGCAGCAAGAAGTCTTCATCCAGACGGCCTCTTCTATCTTCATCCAGCCGGCGAAGTCATAATCCATGCGGCAAGAAGTCTTCATTCAGACGGCCTCTTCTATCTTCATCGAGCCGGCAAAGTCATTATCCATGCGGCAAGAAGTCTTCATCCAGACGGCCTCTTCTATCTTCATCAAGCCAGCAAAGTCATCATCCATGCGGAAAGAAGTCTTCATCCAGGCGGCCTCTTCGATCTTCATCTAGCCAGTGCGGAGTAGGTCCATCCTGAAGACATCTGGCATGGAGCATCCTCTTCATACGGTCGTTACCGTACACTGAATCTTCAATGCAAGGGACGCGATTCAAGATGGCGTCCCTTGCATTCCTTTTGGCTGAAAAAGTTGAATCAGCCAATAGGAATTAGGGCTGCTAAAATCCTATTGGCTATTCAAATCAGCCAATAGGATTTAAGCAGCTCTCATTCTATTGGCTAATTCGAATTAGTCAATAGAATAAGAGGTTTAGGGGTTTATATAGTTTAATTTAGCTTGTTGCGATGTGGGGGGTAGGCAGTTTAGGACTTAATAAATGCAGTATAGTGGTGGCGATATCGGGAGAGGCAGATTAGTGGTTAATAATTTTTTTTAGGTAGAGGCGATATCAGGAGCGGCAGATTAAGGGTGAATAACTGGTGTCAGCGATGTTGGGGTCAGCAGATTAGGGGTGTTTAGACGTAGGGTTTATGTTAGGGTGTTATGTTTAAACCGTATTTTTATTTCCCCATAAACATCAATGGGGCTGCGTTACGGAACTGTTGTTCCCGCGATCGCAGGTGTTGAAATCGTGCCTGAGCACGTCTCAGCAGCGCTCTGATTGTGTGCGGTATGGAGCTCAACGCAACCATATTGCACACAAAAGGCATATGTTTGAAAACTTGTAATGGCAGCGCTATAGAAAATTAAATAAAGTAACTTTTGTTGCGTTCGTTAATTTCTCTATAGCGCTCAAAACTCGTAATCTAGCTGTGTGTTTGCAGTATTACTTATCAGCCTCCCACTTGTTTTGCCCCAAAAAAGGATAAATGTACCCTTACCTGTTCTCACTAGAAAGTTTCTTCTATATAAGGTGCACAGACAACCAGAAGTATGGGTGCAATATACATTATATTGTAAGGATCTCACAGTGAAATGTATTAGAGTAGAACTTACCCTGACACTGGTAACCAAGCTCACATGTTTTTGGCCTAAATATAGCACTAAAAATATTATATATATACATATATATATATAGGGATAGTCAACAGGTTTTCTCATGTTTGTAAAAGGAAAGACAGAAGGACAGAGCTCTCAAAATAGAACCATCTGAAAAATAATGAATGATTAGGATCACTTCAGTAGTCTATTAAGCAAGAGGTTTGCTGAGAGATAGCAACCTAATTCTAACAATATTTAGAGATATGAGCCAGCTAGAACATCGACAGACATCCACATAAATCAGTTGCTAAGTAGGCAAACAGACAAGCAGAAAGACATGTTTTATTCTAACATATTCTTGTGTAATTGTTTGTATTGTCGGTTTATACAATGATTATTAGTTGTAAATGTTCTGTACATTTTCTGTACCAGACTAATTAGATTAGTCACGCGCTGTGTATATTCATATAATTAATGGAGCAAGCATGAAATATGCTTGTTATGCACTTACTGTAGCTTTGCCCTCCAGCCACCAATGGATCAGTAACTTAACAAAGCAGATCAGAACCAACTATGCAAGGAAGAGCGCGTTTGATTCCTAGCAATTTCTGCTTATCCCCGGAAGGCTGGCTATATCTCTTGTTTACTACTTCCATTTGTTACCATAACAATGTAAGATGCCGAACACAAAGGCTTTCTAATTTTCTCTGCTCTAGATTTAAATATTATTTCACTTGTAATTTCAATGTATTTTTAATGTCTTATTGTTTTAAGCACTGATGCTGCAAAGTAGATAAAAAATGTTCTGTGTTAAAGAATTGTAAAAGGGAATTTGGAAGAAAAAAAATATTTTAAAGCACTTCTATAGGTCTTTAAAATAATAGAAATATGGAACTGTGGCTTTAAATGCTGTAACAAACCAGAAAAGTAATTTGACAAATGTATTTGATTTATTTTATAGTTAAAGGAACAGTCTACATCAAAATTGTTATTGTTTAAAAAGATAGATAACATCTTTACTAATATTTCCCCCTGCTTTCCATAACCAACATTGTTATATTAATTTACTTTATAAAATTGATCACATGCTTTTTTTATAAGCTTTTTACAATAAGACACTGCTAATTCCTGTGTGACATATAGATAACATTGTGCTCACTCATGTGGAGTTGTGTAGGACACAGCACTAATTGGCTAAAATGCAAGTCAATAGATAACAAATAAATAGCAAGAAAAGGGGGTTGTCTGCAGAGGCTTAGATACAAGGTTATCACAGAGGTAAAAAGTATATTAAGATAATCATGTTGGTTGTGCAAAACTGGGGAATGGGTAATAAAGGGATTATCTGTATTTGTAAACAGTACCATTTTTTGGAGTAGACTGTCCCTTTAAAGAGACTGTCCCTTTAAAGAGAGCAAAAGGTAATCTAACACAGTTTAATAAACCCTATCTTTTTTTTAGATTTCCTGAAAGTGCAAGGTATGAATTTTGAGCTTTGCTTTTCAGTATTGTGATGTACTTTTCAGTGAGTTGTTTACTAACATAGGAGCTAAAGATGGTAATTGTTTGACAAAAAAAACACAGGACCAGAGAGTTTGCAATGTTTGGTTGCTGTTGTAAAAAGGTGCTGTCAAGTGCTGACAAGAGAAATTTGCTGCTTGAGATAAGGGTTTAACTTTTTGCTCTCGGGAGGTCCTGCAGTCATTTTATTGTCAGTTCAGCATGAAAATAAAGAGCAAGAAATAATTCTGCTCCATCTTTACCCCTGGAAACAAAACATTACAAAGTTACAAACAACTCTTATTGTATTGCTGCACTAATTTGTTTACGTCAAAAGTGTCCAACCTTTTTGGAAGGGTTCACACAGGAAATGATCACTCTAGGGTTACTGAATACATTTTAGCTTTGGTATCTCTTGGCTAGATTACGAGTTTTGTGTTATGAGTGAAAAAGCCTCATAACGCTGCTTTTTCACTACCACTGCTATTACGAGTCTTGTAGCTATAGCTGTACCACACACTTTTTTGGCCGTCATGCAACGTAACTACCGCACTTTTTAAAAAGTCCTTTTTCAATGGGACTTCCACAGTGAGTTTGCCTGTCCAGCCAAAAATTGAGCTGTACAGCCCAAAACTACAAGATCTGTACTGCCACCTGAAAGTCAGTAGTTATGAGTTTCACGTTACAAAGCTGTAGCATAAAACTCATAACTAAAGTGCTACAAAGTAAACTAACACCCATAAACTACCTATTAACTCCTAAACCGAGGCCCTCCAGCATTGCAAACACTAAAATGAAATTATTAACACCTAATCTGCCGCTCGGGACATCACCGCCACTATAATAAACATATTAACCCCTAAACTGCCGCACTCCTGCATCGTAAACACTAGTTAAATTTTATTGACCCCTAATCTGCTGCCCCCAATGTCACCGCCACTATACTAAAGTTATTAACCCCTAAACCTAACCCTAAGTCTAACCCTAACGTAACCCTAACACCCACTAACTTTAACATAATTAAAATAATTACAAATAAATATTGCAATTAATACCTAAATTATTCCTAATAGTTACATTGTAGCTATCTTAGGTTTTATTTTTATTTTACAGGTAAGTTTGTATTTATTTTAACTAGGTAGAATAGTTAGTAAATAGTTATTAACTATTTACTAGCTACCTAGTTAAAGTAAATACAAATTTACCTGTAAAATAAAACCTAACCTGTCTTACACTAAAACCTAACATTACACTAAAATTAAATAAATTAAATTAACAAAATACATTTCTCTAAATTACAGAAAATAATAAACACTAAATTACACAAAATAAAAAAGAAATTATCAAATATTTACACTAATTACACCTAATCTAATAGCCCTATCAAAATAAAAAAGCCCCCCAAAATAAAAAAACCCTAGCCTACACTAAACTGCTAATGGCCCTTAAAAGGATCTTTTGCAGGGCATTGCCCCAAAGAAATCAGCTCTTTTACCTGTAAAACAAATACAAACAACCCCCCAACAGTAAAACCCACCACCCACACAACCAACCCCCAAAAAAAAACTACCTAAAAAACCTAAGCTCCCCATTGCCCTGAAAAGGGCATTTGGATGGGCATTGCCCTTAAAAGGGCATTTAGCTCTATCACTTTGCCCAAAGTCCCTAATCTAAAAATAAAACACACCCAATAAACCCTTAATAAAACCTATAACTAACCCCCGAAGATTCACTTACAGTTTTTGAAGACCGGACATCCATCCTCAACGAAGCCGGGAGAAGTCTTCATCCAAGCGGCAAAAAGTCCTCAAAGAAGCCGGGAGAAGTCTTCATCCAAGCAACCAGACGTTGTCCTCCAGACGGGCAGAAGTCTTCCTCCAGATGGCATCTTCTAGCTTCATCCTTCCAATGCAGAGCGGCTCCATCTTCAAAACATCCGGCGCGGAGCATCCTCTTCTTTCGATGGTTCTTGAAGAATGAACGTTCCTTTATATGAGGTCATCCAAGATGGCGTCCCTTGAATTCCGATTGGCTGATAGAATTCTATCAGCCAATAGGAATTAAAGGGAAAAAAATTGGCTGATTGGAACAGCCAATAGAATGCAAGCTCAATCCTATTGGCTGATTGGATCAGCCAATAGGATTAAAGCTTAATCCTATTGGCTGATTGCATCAGCCAATAAGATTTTTTCCCTTTAATTGCGATTGGCTGATAGAATTCTATCAGTCAATCGGAATTCAAGGGACGACATCTTGGATGATGTCCCTTAAAGGGAACCTTCAGTGTACGCTAAAACAAAAATGCAAAAGATAATCAGTGCGCCAACGGTCAAGTTGCTAATGTGTAAGTAACATATAAAATAAAATAAGTGACTGTCAAAGAACACCTATTGTATAGCAGGATCAAAATATAAATACTCCTACATAGGTGAATATTAAAGATGGTGGGCTGTCAAAGAACAACTATTGTATAGCAGGATCAAAATATAAATACTCCTACATAGGTGAATATTAAAGATGGTGGGCTGTCAAAGAACACCTATTGTATAGCAGGATCAAAATATAAATACTCCTACATAGGTTAATATTAAAGATGGTGGGCTGTCAAAGAACCTTCAGTGTACGGCTGGGACCGTATGAAGAGGATGCTCCGTGCTGGATGTCTTGAAGATGGAGCCGCTCCGTGTCGGAAGGATGAAGATAGAAGATGCCGTCTAGATGAAGAATTCTGCCCGCCTGGGTGATGACTTCTTGCCGCTTGGATGAAGACTTCTCCCGGCTTCGTTGAGGACTTCTTGTCTCTTGGATGAAGACTTCTCCCGGTTTCGTTGAGGACTTCTTGACACTTGGATGAAGACTTTGATGACTGGATGAGGATTGATGTCCACTCTTTAAAAACTATAAGTGGATCTTCAGGAGTTAGTGTTAGGTTTTTTTAAGGGTTTATTGGGTGGGTTTTATTTTTAGCTTAGGGTTTTGGGCAATGTAAAAGAGCTAAATGCCCTTTTAAGGACAGTGCCCATCCAAATGCCCTTTTCAGGGCAATGGGGAGCTTAGGGTTTTTTAGGTAGGTTTTTATTTGGGGGGGTTGGTTATGTGGGTGGTGGGTTTTACTGTTGGGGGGTTGTTTGTATTTTTATTTACCAGGTAAAAGAGCTGATTTATTTGGGGCAATGCCCCGCAAAAGACCCTTTTAAGGGCTATTGGCAGTTTAGTTTAGGCTAGGGGTTTTATTATTTTGGGGGGGCTTTTTCATTTTGATAGGGCTTTTAGATTAGGTGTAATTAGTTTAAATATTTGACAATTTATTTTTTATTTTGTGTAACTTAGTGTTTTTTGTAATTTAGTTAACTGTATTTCATTAATGTAATTTATTTAATTTTAGTGTAATGTTAGGTTTAACTGTAAGACGGGTTAGGTTTTATTTCACGGGTAAATTTATATTTATTTTTACTAAGTAGTTAGTAAATAGTTAATAACTATTTACTATCAACCTAGTTAAAATAAATACAAATTTACCTGTGAAATAAAAATAAAACATAAGCTAGATACAATCTAACTATTAGTTATATTGTAGCTAGCTTAGGTTTTATTTTACAGGTAACTATTTATTTATTTTTAAATAGGAATAATTTAGGTATTAATTGTAATTTTTATTTGGAATTATTTTAATTATGTTAAAGTTAGTGGGTGTTAGGGTTAGGGTTACGTTAGGGTTAGGTGTAGTGGTTAATAACTTTAGTATAATGGCGGCGACATTGGGGGCAGCAGATTAGAGGTTAATAAGTGTAGTTAGGTGGTGGCGATTAGGGGGGCAGTGGATTAGGGATTAATAACAGTAATGTAGGTTGCGGCGATGTTAGGGACAGCATATTAGGGGTTAATAAGTGTATGTAGGTGGCGACGACATTAGGGGCAGCAGATTAGGGGTTAATAATATTTAACTAGTGTTTGCGATGCGGGAGTATGGTGGTTTAGGGGTTAATATGTTTATTATAGTGGCGGCGATGTCCGGAGCAGCAGATTAGGGGTTAATAATTTTATTTTAGTGTTTGCGATGCGGGAGGGCCTCGGTTTAGGGGTTAATAGGTAGTTTATGGGTTATGAGTTTTATGGTACAGCTTTGTAACGTAAAACTCATAACTACTGACTTTCAGGTGGTGGTACAGATCTTTTAGTTATAGGCTGTACCGCTCACTTTTTGGCTGGAAAGGCAAACTCGTAATACCGGCGCTATGGAAGTCCCATTGAAAAAGGACTTTTTGAACGATGCGGTAGTTACGTTGCGTGATGGCCAAAAATGTATGCGGTACAGCTATACCTACAACACCTGTAATACCAGCGGTAGTGAAAAAGAGCCATAACGCTGCTTTTTCACTCAACACACAACTCATAATCTAGCTGAGAGTAAATTTAAAGGTAAAAGGGACAGTCTATTTAAAATGAAACTTTCATGATTCAGATAGGGCATGCGATTTTAAAAAAACTTTCTAATTTACTTATATAATTTGCTTTGTTCACTTGGTATTCTTTCTGAAAACCTAGGAAGGCTCATACAGCGCTAGTTTGTGTGGGCCGTATAGATAACATTGTTCACTAATTATCTAAAATGCAAGTCTATCAAAAGAACTGAAATAAGGGGGCAGTCTGCAGAGACTTAGATACAAGATAATCACAGAGCTAAAAAGTATATTAATATAACTGTGTTGGTTATGCAAATCAGTAATAAAGGGATTATCTTTTTAACCCCTTAATGACCAAGGACATGCCAGGTACGTCCTACAAAAACTTGTCGTTAATGACCAAGGACTTGCCTGGCACGTCCTCAGGGGGTTTCAAACACTGGAAGCTATTGTGATATTTTAGTACTGGAAGACTTTCTGCCAGTACTTAAGATGGGGGTGACAATTGTGGGGTGGGGAGGGAAGAGAGCTGCTTGAGAGGGGTCAGGGAGGGATCAGGGTTGTGGGATGTGTCAGGTCGGAGGCTGATCTCTACACTAAAGTTAAAATTAACCCTACAAGCTACCTAATTAACCCCTGCACTGCTGGGCAAAATGCAAGTGTGGTGGGCATCAGCATTTAGCGGCCTTCTAATTACCAAAAAGCAATGCCAAAGCCATATATGTCTGCTATTTCTGAACAAAGTTAATCCCATAGAAGCATTTACAACCATTCGTGCCATAATTGCACAAGCTGTTTGTAAATAATTTCAGTGAAAATCTAAAGTTTGTGAAAAAGTTTTTTTTTTCCCATTTGATCGCATTTGGCAGTGAAATGGTGGCACGAAATATACCTAGATCAATACTTTGGGTTGTCTACTAAAATAAAATATATACATGTCAAGGGATATTCAGGAATTCCTGACAGATATCAGTGTTACAATGTAACTATTGCTAATTTTGAAAAAAAAAAAATGGTTTGGAAATAGCAAAGTGCTACTTGTACTTATTGCCCTATAACTTGCAAAAAAAATCAAAGAACATGTATTTTTAAACTCAGGACAAAATTTAGAAACTATTAAGCATGGGTGTTTTTTAGTGGTTGTAGATGTGTAACTGATTTCGGGGGTCAAAGTAAGAAAAAGTGTTTTTTTTATTTTTTTCATCATATTTTATATTTTTTATAGTAAATTATATGATATGATGAAAATAATGGTATCTTTAGAAAGTCCATTTAATGGTGAGAAAAACAGTATATAAATATGTGTGGGTAAATGAGTAAGAGGAAAATTACAGCTAAACACAAACAGAGCAGAAATTTAAAAACAGCCCTGGTCCGTAACGTAAGAAAATTGAAAAATGGTCTGGTCACTAAGGGGCTAAAAAAATAAAAATTCTAGAGTACACTGTCACTTTAAATAATCATTAGTGGTGTGCATTAGTGGACTGTTCTTTTGCCTATTTTGTTTGTCATATTCATCTGTGATATAGGTGGCTGGCTTCAGAAGTTGTGTCTTTGTACAGATGATACATTCAGTTGACAAGGCAGTGGTCAAATTAGTCAAAATGTTAAACAAAAATTGTGGATTGGAAAATTATTATAATCTAAATTCATTTAGCAGAAAGCCTGTAATTATTGATTCAAAAAAGTCAAAAGATAATTACAGACACAGCAGCATGTTACTGAAAATAACAAAAAGAGGAAATGCATTGCAGCAGTGCAACAGGTAAGGCTAGTAGGATGAATACCAAAACAAGAGGTTCTGAGATCAAAATGGAGAAGCAGGTTCAGAAGTGCGTGACTGGCCGTGCGTGAACAGGGGGCAGCATTGTACAAGCAGCCAATTGTGCAATGTTAAATGCTGTTTTTCATAAATGGGGCCCATAGTGCTCACCTTCTCATCTCACTGCAGACATTGGTTGCTTCACATTCGTATTTATGTGTTAATATATGTATAAACAGATATGAACACATAAATACGTATATATGTATATAAGCATATACATATATATTTACATTTGTTGCCCATCGCTGCGCGACTTACCCCTTCGCTGCGCTACTTCTCATTCCATGTCTGACAGCATGAGAACAAGGCTCCCCTCTCGTCAGCGCAATGCTTCCGTGTAATGCGAACGTGAGGTCGTTTTGGCATTGCACCTAACTCATAATACCAGCGCACATTTGCGTGCGCTGGTATAACTAATTTGAGCGCAAATATCTTTTGTGGAATCAATATTTTGCGCTTAACTTGTAACCTAGCCCATAATGCTTAATGTAATGCAAAAGCTTTTTACTATATGATATTTATTATTTAAAGGGACATGAAAGAAAAAATGTGGGTTTATGACCCTTTAATTAAATCTTAAAGGAAGAATAAAATAATCAAATCTTTTGCATGTTTTTATATGAAATTACTTTTATTTTATTTCAAGCAGATTTAGATTTTTGTTATTGAAACTTTGCATTTTGGCTCACACCCTAACAAACAGAAAGCCTACTGCATTACATACACAATATCTATTCAAATTAATTTCAGTGGCTTAGAAAATAAAGCCACGGATCATGAAAACTCCATATGATGTTTTCATACAGCAACCTCTTATGTATTGAAATAAAAATGTTGGTGTAACAATAACTTATTCCATATATTATGTGTCTGGCCCTTTAGGCAGTCAAGCATGAATGCCCTTTTATTGAATCTACATTACTATTAATATTAACTGCCTACCCCTGCATGGCTTCTCACACTGTAATATCTTATTGCTATTGTACACTACATTATAGGTCATATATATATAATACACCATTTGCTGAATAAATGTTTAAATTGTATTTATGTATCACACTGTATATAATATTAATGTTTTGCAGAGATAAGTAATAAAAAGATTATTTTTGGCAGATTCGGTAAATGCATTTCATTAGAATTTAAATAAATAGCAGTCAATCACAATCTCTGAAAAAGGGCACTATTCATTTCAACACAATCACAAAAGTGGGATTTCAGGGGGGGCGGAGCCAACTGCCGAAGCTTTAGGACATACTATATCAGAGCTCCTCAAACTTGATCTTCTAAAAAGATATTTTATGGCAACCTAAGTCTCCACATATCTATTTGCTGAATGCCTGTTACATCTTAGATCACAGATTGTGAGGTTTGCGATCCAGGTGGCGTGTCATTGGTGTAAAACCAGTACAGAGGCCTACTAACTAGCTGGGATCGTGGCTCAGCTTTCGCCGCCATACTTCAAACTTCCTACGCAGCATCCTGTTAGACGGAGAAATATTACTAGCATTTCCCTACACAGAAATATAATGAAGCAACAACTCCTCTCAGCTTTGCACGCCTTGATGCACACTATGGACTGCCATCAGCAGGCTCTCGTAGCCGAATTGAGAGCTGTGATGACCTCATCTCACCATACTACTTTGACTAGTGAGACTTTATCTAAAAATCTTGCAGACGGGTCTGTAACAGACAAAGAGAACTTAAATACCCGAATAATGGAACAGCCAGGCACAGACCCACAGAACAGTACCTTGCAGATATTACCGGCCCTTACAGTGTCGGAGCAACGGAGCGCAGCATGCTTGGAGGCGCAGTGGACGCAGCGATTCGGACCAACCGGAGGGCGAGGTCCGCAGCAAGCGGTTCAGGTCTCCTCTAGCACCTCTGGAAGCCCCTCTACAGACACGGGGGCAGAATCAAAAGTGACAGCTGAGCCGGGAGCTGAGCGGGAGAAAGCTGCGCAAGGTGGATCTAAAGCACGTCTTGGCCCCTGCATCAATTACCTCATTCCAGCCTCACGGAGAGCAAACAGCCTCGTTAAACCTCTCCCTAACAATGCTGGCCTCTCTGTACAGCTGTCAGGCTCGTGTGCTACCCTTCTCATCAACACGTTGGACCAGCCTCCACACAGCCGATTCCCCTCTTCTATTCTTCTCGAAATAGATGACCTTCGCAGAAGCGGTGTTGGCTAGAGATCACATTCCGGACAACCCCTTACAGGACGGTATACATATTCAATTTGACAGCAGCCCGATTTGACTTATAAATAATTTACTCCTCACCCTAAACAGATAAGGACTAATAACTTTTACAAATGATCTTGTTAGCCCCGGTTGATCCCTACTCCACATCTACATATTCAAATACATAGACTGACCACTCTTATGCTTGCACAGGCATAATGAACATTTTATATCCCTTCCATCACCCTAAATCAGACACAGACTCATCATTTATATTACGTTATGCTCCCCCCCATGCATATGTACATTTTAGTTTAACGGTTATGTGCTGCTTAAGCTCTGTTTTACCTCTGCAACCTTTTAGTATATCTATAATACAGAATGTGCAAATCAGAGGTTATGCTTGTATATGTGAAATGCCTTTGACCTCGGTGTCTCTGTCCTACAGGTTGTGGTCATTTTATCTCCAGTTCCTATTTTACTTGTGCAGGCTAGTAGTTATGCTAATGAAGCCAATAGTTCAAATTTGCTATGTGTTTTATTTTAATGTTGGCTAACTTCTATTTCTTGCTTCAAGTTATCCTCTTTAGACTATTAACCTAATATGAAACCAAAACACCTTAAGATGTGATTGCCAATTGTATTTTCTCAATGCATGGATCAATGACTATTAGGATTGTGAGTGTTTGGATACATTACATGTCTAAATTATTCAGCTTGGGTTGAAAGTTATCTTATATGTTGGCTCATATGTTAAGGGCCATTTCTATATCTCCTATTGAATAGAACCCCTAGCTCTAATACTCTCTCTTTACAGTTTGAGCCTACACAGTGACTGATAAACTCTAAAATGAAGAAAGGCATATTTAGATATGTGTTATTATTTGTACACTATTTTTCTTTTGTTATAGTTAAGCTGCTTGTTGCATTATGTAGTGGAGGCATTGGAGATATGTAGAGGTCTAAAACAAACTATTCTGCTTATCATGTTATTTTACCCATAGGTTGTCTGTGGTGATGATTCACTGAGGCAATGCCACCATTAGCTAGCCAGACCTTAACATGTCATCTTCATCAGCTCAGGGGAATAAGCCCCCTTCTCTCCTACCACTCCCTTTTCTTATTACCTAGAATCAAAAATATTTCAAACTATAAGGAGTTACTACCCAAAGCATGTTAGCTAATCTTGTGTAACATTTTCTCGTTGTGAAGTGGGCAGTGAGTTACAGACATCCTGGGGTCTATGTATCTATAGCCACCCTATAAGGCCGATCTAACCACGGGACACCCGAACCTATGCATATGGCAGCACTGTTTTTTTTTTTTTGTTGTTTTTTTTTTGTTTTTTTTTGTTTTTGTTTTTTTAACGCTCAGTTGAATCTGTGGCATGTTTGTGCATTTTTATAGGATAATATATTTTCTACATTATAACATGTTAGGTATACCTTTGTCTGAGTCTTTACATCAGATAACATACGGCTTATAGTAGTTTTCCTCTTCTGATAAGTGATTCTACTATATACCATATCCACTAAATGGCAATGTTTGCAACAGGAATATGTAATTAACAATATTTTAAGTTCACATAGTTGTCTTATAATGGTGACGCTGAGTAGTGTTATCTATGCTTGCCCTATGTTTGTTTTCTATGTTCTAGATATTTTAAATGATGTTTTCATCTCCCCATACAAAGGGGAGCTCTCTCTACTTAATCTACTCATGTCCCCTGCTAGATAATGGCATACCCCCTATGTAGAATTAATCGGTTGCACAAATTGTCTGTCCTTGCTGAGCTCCTCTCTTCCCTTTCCCGCCGGTACATGTTGTCTGCGGGTCATATCCCTATTCCTTTTTCCCACATCGCTTATAGCTAGCATTTCCCCAGGAGAGGAGCTCACCCAGAAGTCTTTTATACCCTATACTTCCTAATTTACCCCTTATTGCATAACCTTATTTTGGTCACAACCAACATAATCCCCTAATCTTCTGTCCCATAGCTTACAAACCTTACGGTGATGACAATGCTAAGCCACTTTAAGCCCTGATCCACACTTTCTAGCTACCCCGCTCTTGTAGAACTTCACTATGGTCAAAACCAACCTATTCTCATAATCTCCTGGCTCGTAGTTTATAAATCTTGCTGTGATGACAGTGTTAAGCTATCCTACGCCCTGATAATGTCCCTCTACTAACTAACTTCCCTTTAACACTATAGGTACAATCATATTAATAGAGGGGAAGTTTATCGACAGGGAATACCCTAATCCGCTATTTATTTGGTATAATATTCTCTAGACAGTCCTGGGACCCCCCTACTTGGACATTTCTAAGCTCCCAGCACATACTTTGCATACTCATATAAGGCTCCGCCCCCCCCCCTTCCTCTATATGCATAGCGGTGCTTACCCGCTGAATATCCCCCCCCCCCCCCTGTATATCTCAGCCCAAGAGTGGCTGACGCATAAGCTAACTCTCCATAGCCCGATATCCCTAACTCTGATACTCCATTAAATATTTTCTATAGTACTGTGGAGATCATTCATTAATAATATAACATAAAATGAAGTTATATTCCACCTCGCCTAAACTTATTGTCTATTTTCAGGTTACGATTTGATATGTAATTATATTGTTACATGTATATCTTGTTTTTCTCTTTCTAATAATGTCAATTTATAGATAATGTATTATTTACACTGATGCAATATTGACCTCAGGGCGAAGCTTGTTTGTTAACCTATACGTTAAACTTCAATAAAAAAATTATTTAAAAAAAAAAAAAGTGGGATTTCAGTTGTTTCTCAGAGCTAAGAACTTGTTTTCGGATCACCAAAATAAGCTCTATTTTTAACATGAGGCCAAAACTTTAGTGGCAATCCCAGTCCATTTTCTTGATACTTTTCAACAGCTTTTCCCATTTTACATTTATCAAATTTGACATCTTAAAGCACATGATAAAGTCTATGAGGCCTATCTATCAAGCCGTCAATTTTCTAGCATTCGACGGCACCAATACGCTCGCCTAACATCGCGGCCGAGGACCTGAATACGATCTCCATACTTATAAAAAAATCCAGCAAAAAGCCGCACACCAAGTACAGGGCGATGAGCAGCGGACTGTTGTTAACTAGCAGTCATCGATCTCGCTGCTATTCGGCTTTTTACCAACTTTATTTATACCCTGTCACTAAACACTGCCACTATACTAAAATGTTTAACCCCTATCCCGCTGCTCCCGGACCCCGCCACAACTAAATAAAAGTATTAACCCCTATCCCGTCACTCCCAGACCCCACCACAACTAAATAAATGTAATAACCCCTATCCTGCCGCTCCCAGACCCCACCGCAACTAAATAAATGTATTAACCCCTATCCCGCTGCTCCCGGACCCCACCTCAACTAAATAAAAGTATTAAGCCCTAAACCCCTGGCCTCCCACATCACTACCACTAACTAAACCTATTAACCCCTAAATCACCAGCCCCCCACATAAACTAAATTAAGCTATTAACCCCTTAACCTAATAACCAGCTAACTTTACATTAAAATTACAACATCCCTATCTTATAATAAATTTAAACTTACCTTTAGAATTAAAATAAACTATATTAAGCTATTAATTAACCTACCCTAACTATTATACTAAAAATACATTAACCTACCAATTAAATTAACTATATTACATATTTAAAAACCTAACCCTACTCAAATTATTTAAATCTACAATTAAAAAATTCTAAATTACAAAAAAAATAAACACCATGAGGCCCATTTATCAAGCTCTGTAGGGAGCTTGTGGCCCGTGTTTCTGGCGAGTCTTCAGACTCACCAGAAACAGCAGTTATGAAGACCGCTGCTCCATAACCCTGTCTGCCTGCTCTAAGCAAGCGGACAGGAATCACCACAATTCAACCTAATCAAGTACGATCGGGTTGATTGACACCTCCCTGCTGGCGGCCGAATGGCCGCGATTCTGCAGGGGGCGTCTTTGCACCAGCAGCTCACAATGCTCAATACGGAGAGCGTATTGCTCTTCGCATTCAGCGAGGTCTTGCGGACCTGATCCGCACTGTTGGCTCAGGTCTGCAAGACCTTTGATAAATAGACCTCTAAGTTACAAAAAATAAAAAACCACAGTATCAAAAATAAAAAAGAATTACACCTAGTCTAATAGCCCTATCAAAATAAAAAAGCCCCCCCAAAATAAGAAAGACCCTAGCCTACAATAAACAACCAATGGCCCTTAAAAGGGCCTTTTGCGGGGGATTGCCCCAAAGAAATCAGCTCTTTTACCTGTAAAAAAATACAAACACCCCCAACAGTAAAACCCACCACCCACACAACCATCCCCCCCAAATAAAAGCCCTATCTAAAAAACCTAAGCTCCCCATTGCCCTGAAAAGGGCATATGTATGGGCATTGCCCTTAAAAGGAAGATGGAAGAGGCCGCCCGGATGGATCCTTCAAGCAGAACTTCAAAAACTGTAAGTGGATCGTCGGGGGTTAGTGTTAGGTTTTTTTAAGGTTTTTTTTGGGTGGGTTTTATTTTTAGAGTAGGGTCTGGGCAGTAAAAGAGCTAAATGCCCTTTTAAGGGCAATGCCCATACAAATGCTATTTTCAGGGCAATGAGGAGCTTAGGTTTTTTAGATACGGTTTTTATTTGGGGATTTGGTTGGTTGGGTGGTGGGTTTTACTGTTGGGGGGTGTTCGTATTTAAGGCCATTGGTAGTTTATTGTAGGCTAGGGTTTTTTTTATTTTGGGGGGCTTTTTTATTTTGATAGGGCTATTAGATTAGGTGTAATTCTTTTTTAATTTAGATACAGTGTTTTTTAATTTTTTGTAACTTAGTGTTTTTTATTTTTTGTAACTTAGTGGGGGGTTTTGGTTTTTTTTAAAGAAAAATAGTTTATTTCCATTTGAAACATACATATGTAGAGGGAAAAAAAAGTGATAAACAATTACAAGATGAAAGATAAAGGCATAATCTCTACTTGAAATATAGAGTCCATATAAAGCTCGAATAAGTGAGTCCATAGAAAGTTCAATAGGGAGCTAACTATATGGCTCTTCTGAAAGGTGAGCAAGTAAAGTTCCAGCATTGTGGGCCATACATCTTCACAGTCTTTCTTTCTTTTTGCAACAAAATAAACTAATAACAATAAACAGTAAACATTAAACAGTTGTAATCACTATGTATGTTTGTTAATTCCTGAACAAATCATATATGTAAGCATGTGTCTTCAACTTAAGCAAATATAATTTTTGTCTATGCCATGTTGCACTTGGTAATAATAACGTCCAAGTATGAAGTGTGAAGTTCTACAGTAGCCTGCGAGGCCTATTGTCATCTTACACAGGTGATTGATATTGTCTTGAATGGTCTGTGTGTAGTAGATAAGAGTATACAAAGGTGTCGTGATATAACCCTTAAGTGGGCCTGGAGTCCCACAGAAACTCTATCTCTGCATGAGTATCTAATTTATTCAATAAAAGATAATGATATCTTTCTAGCTTAAGGTTGAGCTGTATCTCTTGTTTCCACATCGCTAATGTAGGAACTGAATCCTTTTTCCACATTCTTGGAATTAATTGATGTGCACTATTAATCATTATTTGCAGTAATCTATAGTGCAATTGTGAGTTGAGTTTAGGGTATTTGTGGAACAGGTATGTAATTGGGTCGTGTGGCATCGTTGTGCCAATGGTGCTCTGGATATATGGTATAATAGATGTCCAGAATGCTTGAATTTTGGGACAGGCCCACCAAATATGAAATAGCATACCTTCTTCTCTACACTGTCTCCAGCAACAATTAGAAGAGCCAGGAAAAAGGTGTTTAAGTCTCTGTGAGGTACCACATGGTTAGTAGTTTTGTGTTAGTTTCTATAAGTTTAGCCGAGTGTGCCTATTTTTTGACAGCTATGAAAATAGAATGCCACTCTGTATTTGGAATTAAAAATGGTAAATCTCTGTCCCGAGCCTTGGCAAATGATGGTAGATCGGTCTCATTTGGTGTAGTAAGTAATTTATATGTATGGGATATTGTGTGGGAGTTGGGAGAGGCCAAGCTACATAGACTCTCAAATTGTGTTCGTTGTCTGGTTAAATGGATTTTGTGGGTTGACTGGAAGTAGTGTTTGAGTTGGTGGTATCGGAACAACATATTAAAAAACCCATCACCTAAAATTTCTATAGAGTGTCTAGGCAGTAGGTCACCGCTTTCTGTCAGTGTATAGGCCGGTAATAACAGGTGAATGTCCTTGATACCTGTGGGTGTAGAGGTGAGTCCTGGTAGAAAGGTATCATTCTGTAATATGGGCATCAAGAGGGAGGGGATTGTGGACAAGTTAGGGTGCATTTTAACTATCTCTGTCCATGTGTTAAAAGTCTCATATATAATTGGGTTATCAAGATACTTGATTTTGGATCGGGTCATATCAGTCCAACACAAGGATCCCAGTTGGGTGCAACCGGAGATTTCATGTTCCAGTTTGACCCATTGTTTGTGATGATGTTCTTCATACGAGCACCAATCTATAATTCTGGAAAGGAAAATGGCATTTCTATATCTGCGTATGTTGGGGACCCCTAGGCCTCCCTGTGTAGGGTTTCTATATAGAGTTGATCTGGCTATCCTTGGTGGTCTAGATTTCCAAATATAGGCATTTATGATTGATTGGAGTTTTGGAATCAAGTGTTTTGGGAGATGAATGGGTACTGTTTGTAAAATATATACCATCTTAGGGAGTAGTGTCATTTTAGCTGCTCCTATTCTACCCAACCAAGATATAGATTTTGGGGACCAGTTCTCAGTGTTTGATAGTATGTGTGTTGTTAGAGTATCATAATTGAGTCTGATCAACGCCTCCGGAATGTGGGATAGATATATGCCTAAGTATTTGAATGATTGGGTATTGAATGTAAATGGGGCGATACTTTGGAGGGTCATTAAGTCTGTCAGAGTAACGTGAACTGGAAGGATGACTGATTTCTTGTAATTAACAGAAAAATTTGACATGTCTCCATAGACTTTGAGAATTGAGTGGGCAGCTGCGAGGGAACTTACAGGATTTGTTAGCGTCATGAGGAGATCATCAGCAAATAAGGTCAATTTATACTCTGAATTTTTAATTTTGATGCCTTCTACTGAATTTGAGGTGCGTAGAATAGTCGCCAGAATTTCCATAGTGAGAACAAGCAGCAAGGGTGAAAGAGGGCAGCCTTGACGGGTGCCATTTCGAATCTGGAAAGAGTCAGACAAGAGGCCATTGACCTTGATTTTGGCCGTGGGGACAGTGTATAGGACAGCAACTTTGGATATGAATTCTTTAGGTAGGCCACATTTGTGGAGAATGCATTTCAAAAACGTCCAGTCTAACCGGTCGAATGCCATTTCGGCATCTTTGGAAATAAAAAGGGTCGGAATTTTCTGTCTGTGTGAGTATTGAAGTAAGTGCAATGCTTTAACTGTATTGTCCTTGGCTTCTCTTTGCGGGACAAACCCTGTTTGGTCATTGTGAATCAGATATGGGAGTACTAAATTCAGCCAATTAACCAAGATCTTGGAGTAAATCTTGAGGTCTACATTCAGTAAAGATATAGGTCTGAAGTTTGATGGCGAATCTGCTGTTTTACCCGGCTTAGGCAGAACTGTAATAAGAGCCTCCAGCATGCTTGGTGGGAATGGGTGATCCGGGCCCATAGAATTAAAGAGGTTCAAAAGGTCAGGAGAGAGGGTTTGTTTATAAGTTTTATAAAAAAGATTACTGAAGCCATCCGGCCCAGGGCTTTTACCATTTTTAAGGGAATGGATAGCCATTTCCAACTCCTGAGGAGTAATGGCTTGGCTTAAGAGCTGGGAATGTTCCGGGTGGACCTGCGGAATTTGGAGCTGGTCTAGGTACTTTTTGCATTTTTGAGTGTGTTCCTCTATAGAATGGGAATGATACAAATTATAAAGTTTATTGTAATAGTTACAAAACTCATTGGCTATTGTTTTAGAATTTGTAGTCTTCGTATGTGCATTAACCATTAGGGACTGCAGATAAGTAGAGGATTGTTTATTTTTGAGGGCTCTAGCCAGGAGTTTGCCCAGTTTGTTCCCCTGTACAAAGTATTTTTGGCATAATAGAAAAGCGGTATTCTGAGCTTTAATATCTAGAAGGTCATTAAGTTGGAGTCTAGCCGCGTTTAACTTATTTAGAATATCTATGTCTGTGGGGTGTCGTTTGTGGGAGTAATCCAATTTATTTATTTCTTGTAAGAGTGTGAAAATTTTCAGTTTATTTTGTTTGTTTTTGATGGCTTTCTGTTTAATTAATATCCCTCTGAGGACGCATTTATGCGCTTCCCATGTAATGATTGGGGTAGATGCACTAGAAGCGTTGATGGTAAAGTATTCCTGGAGACCTTTCTCTACCACTGACAATACTAAGGGGTCTGACAATAGTTATTCATCAAATGGGCGAACTGGAATTGAGGGTCAGAAAAAGGAACTGCTAACCGCTGAGTGGTCTGTCCAACTAAAAGGAATAATACGAGAATGGCGTAAATTTAACAGGGACAAGTTATCGGCCATGATGTAATCAAGTCTGGAGTAGGATTTCTTTGGATTAGAAAAAAACGTGTCATCCCTTTTCTGTGGGTGTAGATGTCTCCATGTGTCATGTAGGGTAAGTAATGATAGATTGTTCCAAACAGAGTGAAGAGTTGTGCCCGGGAGTTTTAGTGTTTGGTTAGAGCTATCTAGTTTTGGGTCCAACAGGAGATTAAAGTCCCCCGCCAACAACAGCGGGCCCTTTAGGTACATAAGTATGGAGTTAGTAGTGCGCTGAAAAAAGGGGGCTTGATTTGTGTTTGGGGCATATATGTTTACAAGAGTTATTGGTTTCCCATACAGTAGCCCATGTAAACCCAAGTATCTCCCATCCTCATCTTGGTCTTTGTGTAGAAGTTCAAATGGGATCGATTTGTGTATGAGTATACTAACTCCGTTGACTTTTTTCTTAGTGTTACTGCTATGGAAATGGTTTGGGTAATGTGATGAGAAGTATTTTAGTTTGCTGCCCTGTTTAAAATGGGTTTCTTGCAGGAACAGTATGCTACCATTTTTATGGTGTAGGTCATGAAACGCTTTGGACCTTTTGAAGGGAGAGTTTAAGCCTTTAGCATTAATTTTGAGTAAAGTAAACAATTGGTCGGGAGTCTTTCGTGTCATTATGTCAGTATATTATAGAGTAACTATAAGAGATGTCAAGAAAGAAGTCATGATCAAAAGAGAGGTACATTTTGTATGCTCTGTGAAGAAATTTTGCAAGGAATAACAATGCATAATGAAACAGAATAACAATAAACATGTTAACAACAAGTGTAACTTTTTTGAACAAATGGTGAACAAACAGATAACACCTGCTTGTAATAGCAAGGGTAGTAATTGGGTAAAGAATTCATAACGTAGCGTTACGGATCATTTAATTAACATAGAGTTCCTATAAGGGGGCTAGTGGAGCCCCAGATTTTAGTAGGTCATAAGTCCGAGTAGGCATATCAATAAACTTTTAGTAAAAGGCATAATGCAACAAATTTATTAAACATAAAGCTAGTAATATTAAATTGGGATTAAAGTCCCCTGAAAGTCAGGAAAAGATCATGTAAAATTAGTGATCTCACCCGCTTTATTTTGTGGATGCTGAGGTATTCTTCTGTCTTCTGGAGGTTGCTGTCTGCCAAGGTGTCCTTTGATGTTTAGGAGCCATGGAAAGAACATTATTAGACTGCTTGGCAGTAGATGTAGACATTTGGTTGTGCATTGGAGGTGCAAGATTTAGCTCTTTACAGAAATCTTCAGTGTCGCCTGGATACATGCAAGTTTTCCTCTGGCCTTCCCACATCAGTTGTATGTGGCAAGGGAAGCCCCATCTGTATGAGATGTTGTGATTTCTTAGCACTGTGGTGAGTGGAGCAAATTCCCTTCTCCTTTACAAAGTTTTTATGGAAAGGTCAGTGTAGATAGAGAGTGCAGCTCCTTGAAAACGCAGTGGTGAAGAGATCCTGGCCTTTTGTTGATAATCTTGGAACTTTATAATTACATCTCTAGGTGGTAAACCCTCCTTGGGCCTAGGCCTCAATGCTCTGTGGTATCTGTCCATGGTAATAGGACTTGTGAGTGATGAACCTTTAAGTTCCTTGAACAGGTCTTGTAGATAAGTATGAAGATTTTCTGCAGTGATGGTCTCTGGTATGCCCCTAATTCTAATATTTAGCTGCCTGCTTCTGTTTTCTATATCTTCTAATTTATCTTGGAGTTGAGCAATTACAGTATTCTGAGCTTGTACATTCTGAATAAGGCCTGCAATATCTGACTGCTGTGACTCATATTCTTCTTCAAGAAATTCCACTCTGTCTCCAATCTCATGCATCTCTTTACGCAGTTCTGAGATTTCCTCCTTGATACAAGATTTCACCTGAGAAATTAGATTTGTAAAGTCCTGTTTCGACGGAAGAGTTTCTAGGAAAGCTTGTGTGACTTGCAGAGACTCAGGATCTTTGGCGGCCATACCGGCCTGAAGTTGTGGTACCTCTTTTGCAGAATCTGTGGCTCCTGGCGATGAGTCTGGGTTTTCAAGCGGTTTAAAAAATGTATTCATAGAAGCTGTTATACTATGATCTCTTTTATTCACTCTATCTTGCTTTGCTTGTCTTTTTGGAGACCTATCTGAGCTGCAAAGAGATGATTTGTTTGTATAGCTGAGACTTTGCTGCAATAGTGCGTGGCAAGGTGATTTCAAACAAGAAAAAATGCAGATAAAGCAATATTCATGGATTGATCAGCCTTGCAATTATCAGTATAAATCTGCCAAGACAACTAACAGCAAGGATTGATTTGAGATATAGGCCTGAGAAATATTCAATTACCCCATGTATAAGTAAATAGGTGCCGCGTATGGCTTTCAGATGTAAGGCATATTAAAGAGAAGCATGTTATATAATCTGTAATGATAAGACATGAAAAACAGGCTTCTTCTTAATCATGGTGATGTACAGCTACAATTGTTCTCCACAGCTTTGAGTAATTTATGTAGGCCGCAACTGGATAAAAAGTGTGGCATTTCTTTTCCTCTTTTTTTTTTTTTCATACTGATAAATCTCTTATAAATGAGTGTATTAATACAGATTCACTGTCATTGCAGCCCTACTTAGCAGGATTGATTACCTTTTTGGATGGTACCTCACAGTGAGAGCTGGTCCTGTTGAGGCTTGATTAGGACTGTGTAGGCCCAGAAATAGCCTGAAATCAATTAGGTGTAAAGCCGAAAGTTCAGTCAGGGAAAAGCAGCCTCAGGCATCTTGAGGAGCGGTAGTGACCTTGGGTGTCGTGTTAGAATCGATGCAGGCCTTTTTTCTCCAGTTTACAGCAATTTTTATGTTAGGCCCAAATTGAAGCCGGGGACTGTAGTAAATGGCCAGGGCCGGATCTGGACCGGAAGTGCGATCGCAACTTTTTTTGGGCAAAATGAAGATTCCCAAGGGTGAGGATTAGCCTTCAGGTGAATACATTCATACCTGGAGTGTGATTTTTGTGCCTAACACACTGCTTTAAGTGTTTAAAGTGTGGCTGCCTCAGGAGCTCACTCAAAGTGCAGCCATTCACCTTGACGGCTGGCTCCGCCCCCCCATGTTTTTTATTTTTTGTAACTTGTTGGAGGCCAGGGGTTAAGGGGTTAATGCTTTTATTTAGTTGAGGTGGGGTCCGGGAGTGGCGGGATAGGGGTTAATACTTTTATTTAGTTGCGGCGGGGTCCCGCAGCGGCGGAATAGGGGTTAATAATTTTATGTAGGTTGCGGCGATGTCAGGCGGTGTTTAGACTTGGGGCTTATGTTAGGGTGTTAGGTATAAACGTTACTGGTTTTCTACCTTAGAAATCAATGGTATATCTGGCAGCAGCGAACATAAGCTTTTGCTGCTTTCAGACTCCCATTGATTCCTATGGCATCCGTGGCCTCCAGGGTGGCGGA
Organism: Bombina bombina; assembly: GCF_027579735.1. Lineage (NCBI taxonomy): Eukaryota > Metazoa > Chordata > Amphibia > Anura > Bombinatoridae > Bombina > Bombina bombina. The sequence goes on along the minus strand of NC_069505.1, from coordinate 161,582,258 downwards.
TTGAAAACCAGGTGCGCTCGGCCAGTATAGCCGCGAGCGTATCGGTTAACTATTTGATCACTTTGAAAAGTGTCAAATAGTGCCGAATGTGTATTCGGAACATCTGTAATGAAGTAAGCATCAATCTGTGTCAGATTGAGACCGGTGGATCGTATGTTACGTCACAGATTTCAAATATTTCCGGTGTGTAGGCTTTGATAACTAGGTCAAATCAAGCTCGCCACAATTGCGCTGCGGAATTCCAGAATATTTCAGGTTGGCGGCTTGATAAATATCCCCCTATTTAAATAATTCTATTATGTTGCACACCCCAAGACATTATGAAATGGTCACAGACAACATTTTAAAGGTGTATTTGTATACAAGTACTAGATTTATAAAAGCTCATCATTGCTATTGTTTAGTCCGTCTGCAGTGGGCAGGGTACATATGAACATACTGTATGTATTAAGTAGTGATATTCTGTACAGCTAAGCAGATCTTCAGAAAAAGTGAGATCAAGACCCCAAAATCTAGAAATTTTATGTAGCAATCTCTTTCTGTTAATGTCTGCTTCTAATTTACACTTGCATTGTCGCGATTTTCACTTTCAGTACAAATGTCTTCATATCTAAGCTTTTGTACGGGGTCATGCCTTTATGACTAGGATTTCAAAAGGAGACACATCTTTCTAATCATGCTTTCATAACCTCACAAAGATGATCAAGTTTATGTTTTGCAGATACAATATTGAATGCCTGGTCATAAAGGCACAATCCTGTTTAAAAGCTAACTCACGAAGGCAGGGCTCCGTTTGAAACCACAATCATGAAATTGAGTTCCAATTTGCACTTCATTTTTGAGGCTATGGTATTGCAATGGTGTCACGGTTTAGTGTGAGAACTATTAAAACCCTGTTTTAGGACATAAGATAAGTTGTGACCTATTTACAGTATTCGTCTTTTTAATTTCAAATTTATATCTTGCCAAATCAAAAAATAGTTCTTTTAAAATCAATATTTGGAAATATTTAAAATAAGATACTTCTAAAATAATGAAAGTTTCAATATTATCACTGAGCAAGCATGTCCAGTATGTCCATCATGCTTATATAGAATGGCATTCATATTGTTTAGCAGTTTGGATTCGAATTACCAACCTGCCTCCATCTTGTCTCTAGTCCTCCATTTTGTATCCACTCAGCCATTCTGAACTAACACTGACCTTGTAATGGATGTCTTTCTTTTCAGAACTCATATTTCAGCTACTGTACCTTTAATTCAACTTCACCTTGTGAGCAAGGTTATTTAAACCTGACACGCCCACTTTTCCCTGCTTTAGTATTTTGTATTTGGTAATCCTAGAAGCTGCATCTCCTGGAATTGTCCTGATTGAATTAAAGCCATTTATCTACAGTCTCTTCCAACTCTGGAATTGTTACTACAGTATTTCATTTCAGCTTTAACCCTGAAGAACTTTTATTGAAGTGTATCTTATCTTTCCACAAACATTTCATTGTGAGGATTCAGCTGTGCTGCGAAGCTCCGGTCAGTGTGTAACTTCCTGACTCACAGTGAGTGGTTCCCTGTGTGATCATTCTGCTTTGTCTGCAGTGCTGTGAATCTCCTAACAGCGTGTTCACTCTAACCTCCATGCTGCTCCTGTCATCCTTACTGTGAGTAGTTGCTGAATTACTTCCTTCATCCAGGATTTACTTTCTAAGTCTTGTTAAGGAAACCTCTCACTGTATATATTACTGCACTGAATACCAGTTGTTATCTAAACAAGCGCAACTCATCTTTTCTTAAAAAGACATTCTCCTAACATTCCCTAATGTTATTTCCTATATGAAGCATGGACATTAACTAACTTTGGGAATGCTCAACAGAATATTGCCTACACCCAAGATTTGAGCTATTTCTGTGTCACTGGGAGCTAGCTGGGCTAAGCCTAATATACCTAAATCAGAATTGCAAGTTATGAAGCATGGACATTAACTAACTTTGGGAATTCCTATCAGAATATTGACTACACCCAAATTTGTGTTATTTCTGTGTCACTGGGAGCTAGCTGGGCAAAGCCTAACATACCTAAATCAGAATTGCAAGTTCTGTTCACTTCATAACCTTTACATTCTTGTTAAGGTGATCTTTGTATATATTATATTATAGCCTAAGTATCAGTTGCTCTGAGTTCAGTCTCTTAGCTTCTCATTGCTACTACTGGCTAACAAAACCTAATTTACTGAATTTCTGCAGTTGAGTTCCATCTCTCCTATTAATTCATAACAGACCTTTTATTATGCTATGAAAGTCTCCTGATTTATGCTGTTACAGGAAAATATCTCTATCTCATAACAATGTGTTGCTAAGCACTTGCTAACCTAAACATGGTCCCACCACATATCTTAGCTCCCACTACATACTTTTTTATCTTTCTCCCAAGGTTGAAGCTTGAAGACAAGAGCTGCTGTTCTGACAAAGGAGGCCCCAGTATGGATCCATGCAAGCCGGATAAAGAAAGCACCAGACAGCATCGACCCTGGCTGTTCGACACCTATTCAGCTGTCTTCCGAGCAGTGCGGTACCCCTTGCCAGTAGTGTTTGTCGTATCGACTGTCATCGTACTGTTCCTGATTTTCATTCCAGGTGAGCACCTGCACAGGTCAAAGCCATCCCCTAATCCTGGTGCCCCTGGTACAATAATAAAATGTAATTGTCAATGTCACCGGTCTCTTATCCATCCTTTTCTCCCGTGACACACGAGAGTTGCATGTGTCCTCATGGGAAATTGACAATGTATTTATAAAGATTTCTACAAACCTATACAAGGTGGCTTATAAGGCTGACTCATATTGAATTTGTGGCTATGTGCCACATGGGGAAAGATGGGGTTATCCTTATATTTGTATTCCAATCACTGCAGAAAACTTAACCCAGATGATAAATTATGGTACCATGTGGAACTTTATACCAATAGTTAATTGTGGGAAAGGTTTTGAGAAAGATAGGGTTCACTTGGTCAATTGTGTCAACAATGGTGTTCTCCTATCCCATAATCTTATTGGTACTATCTTCAATCATCATACACTGAGTCAGTAGCCTACTACAGTTTCCTTACTTTACAATGCAGCCAAGCAATTTAACAATACAGTTTTAGCTATATGGGATGGGCCCTACTGCAGCTTTTAATATCACCTCAGATGCTATAGAATCTTTAATTATCCACCAAGAGCAGATAAGGCAAACTACCCCCCAGAATAGAATGGCCTTAGATTATGTACTAGTGGCTGAAGGAGGAGTGTGCGTGTGTTGGTTCTAGTTGTTATGTTTTTATTATTAATAAAACTGGTAGAATATACCATGATCTTGATCACTTACATGAAATGTGCGTGTGTTGGTTCTAGTTGTTATGTTTTTATTATTAATAAAACTGGTAGAATATACCATGATCTTGATCACTTACATGAAATACAAACACAGACACGTGAACAAGCTAAAGGCCTTTTTGTTGGTTTTGATTTGGTCCTTTGGTTTGGGTTCTTGGCTAGGAGCCCTAGGTATAAATATTTTAATGGGTATTGCATTTATTATTTTTATTATTCTTGCTTTATAAACTTGCTGTGTGCTTTATTAACAAAATTACAAGTACTCACACTTCTTCTCATTAGTCTTTTTTTCATCATGCAACTAACCAGCAGAATCATTATAATTTTGTCTATATACAATGATCTCTTTTTGTATGTTATTCTGTTAGAATAAAAGGGGGCCATGTAGGAATATGTATAACCAACCAGCCTCCATCTTGCCTCAAACTAAGTCTCCTGATTTATGCTGTTACAGGAAAACATTTTTATCTAGTAACTATGTGTAGCTAAGCACTTGCTAACCTAAACATGTTCCCACCGCATATCTTAGCTCCCACGAAATACTTTTTTATATTTCTCCCAAGGTTGAAGCTTTACAGTTTCTTGCTTTTACATCTTATGTCTAAGACTTTATAACTTTCCACTAATTATGTTGCAATAATGGGTTAATTTAACATATATGTAAAATATACTATATAAACTCAGCACAGCTGTTAATAAACAGAACAGATTTTAGACTGTTCCTGCTGTCTGTGTTTCATCCCTGTTCTCCAAGATATCTCGCAAGGGTGAAATACTCAGTTCCAGGTTAAGTGCAGAATACTGATGATCAATGATAAGGTGTATCTGGCCCCGGAATGGATCTATAGCAATAGGTTAATCTCACACACACAAAAAATGTATATTTCCCTACACACTGTACAAAGGGGTTAATTCAAAGAATTCTACTGTAACCTTAAAATCACCAGATAAGTACCACCTCCCCTTTAAAAAAAAAGCCAGCAGTGGTGAAACATGTTAAGGGAGAATATGGGAGCTTAATGGGTACTTCCTTTTGTTTTTAATAAGTGTTTGACTCAGTGATGAGGCAATAAATAATACTTCAAACATACAAAGAAACTGGTAAATCTCAAGGTGTTAGACTTCAAAAAAACTTTATTCCAACGGATTCATAAAAATTGTAATTAAAAAATCTCATGCCACATAGCAGTACATGTCTTACGCATTTCGGCAGGAAAAACACAGCCTTACTCATAGACATTAAATAATAATACTTTTATGAATTTATCTGGGGCTACTGTTTGGAATGAATAGACACTATGAGTGATTGGATAAAGACATGGCTTGGCTGGGGCGGGGGAGTGTGTGTGTGCTGGGGTGGTTTGATTTCCCATTCCGGCCTTGCACACAGCATCATTGAGTTTATATAAGCCTAACACCTACAATAACTGACAGCCTGTTTAAATAATGTTAACCTATAAAATAGACAAATGAAGCACCCACAAGTCTAATATTTATAATAATTTACAGCCTGTCTAAATACTACTAACTTGCAAGCTACATGGATTATTCAATTGAATATCTGATAAATACAGAATCACATATTAGCATGCATTTACAGCTTTATAAATCCCTCCTATTGAAATAATTTGCCAAACAATTATTACAGAAAAACAGATTACACTACTTAAAAGATATGATACATAATAACTACATAATAACCATTTGCAGATAAGCCAGTGTTTTCAAATACACACTCATTTTTAATATGATTTAATAAAGTATTGATATTTTATTTTTTACATTTCTTTCCCTCTATAAAAGTGATACATTTATAGGAGCTTAAATTGACATTAAACACTAAATAAATGCTAAATAGAATGATGTATTCAAAGAAAAGATTAGTCTGAGAATAACATATAGATCTATTTTTTAAGTTTCATTAGTTGATTAAATAGTGACAAAATAAGTGTAATAAGTTTTAGTTTCTATAAAACAATGGGAGCTGCCATGTTGTAACTTAGGTTACCTTCTCTGCTGTGGCCAATTAGGGGCCGATATAAATAGGTCACTAGAATGTGCAGCCATTGGCTGTGTGGAATAGAACAGGGTTCTATGCTTCCATTTCTAGCAGGAACTGAAAAGCTCACAATTTCATAATGGAATTAGAGGAAAAGGGGACAAAATAAATAATTAAATTATATTGCAGAGTTTTTTTATATATACAATTTATCATTCTATATTACCATCACAAAGTGTTTACTGACACTTTAAGAGTGCTCAGTGCCTATAATGAAATACATATCAATTTAACAACCAAAATCACGTTAACAGCTGATGGCATTTAGAGGTCGAAACCTTTCTGAATTGTGATCACCCAAAAAAATGCGCTTTTTATATCAGTCAAAAGTGAAAATAGTTTATCGGGAGCCGATATTTGAAAGATTGTGACCGACCCCATAGTGGCTCTCAACATCCGGCCGGGCCTTCTGGGCCTGGTCCGGAGGCATCATTGGTGGCGCAGTCCGCGGCGCTGGCTGGGCCTTCTACCTCCCACCACCCTGTCACCCCTTCCGTTCCAGGCCCCAGCACTTCATTGGTGGCTCAGTCGGAGCCTGCTACTTCTAGCGCGGGCTCCGGTTGCGGTTTGATGTCTGCCGCACGTGACGTCACTTCCGGTGTCAGTGCGGGCAGACGGCCAGAACAGGGAGCGGCAAGAAGAGCTACAGGGGCCAGAAAGAGGCCTAGCCGGGTACTCGCCACAGGTGAGTGGGGAGTATCCAGGCAGGCCTGTTCCGCTGCACAACGCTCTGCAGCCTTAGGGCCTGGGAGTAGGATTCCATCACTGCATGGGGGGCGCAGCTTGCAAAGGGGGAGGCTTAGGGGGCCCAAATTCGGCAGGCACGAGTTTGTAGGGGCGCGCAGCGTTCAAAGGGGGAGTCAGAGGTTACTACCGGGGGCCCCAATTAGCACACATTATGAGCAGTGACCGGCCCCTATTAGCGCATACCAAGAGCAGCAGCCAGGGGAGAGTGTGGCAGCGGCTGTTGAGAATAGGCAAACTATGCAACAGGAAGACGCAGGGGGGCTGCGCAGCTCTGGACCAAACGCAGAGAGGGGTCAGCACGCAGGTGCTGCATTAGGGCACAACTCCAGGGCCAGGAACATCCAGTCAGAAGCAGTGTATGAATGGAGTGGTGTTCATGATGAGGAGGGTGCGAATGTGATTCCTATTAGGGCCGAGGGCTAGCACGTCTACACCCCTTAGGGGTGGAAGTAAAGGGGGACCTGTGGCAGGCCTGGATACTCCCCTCTCGTTTGCTTCTTCCTTACAGGATACAATGGCTTCAGCGCCAGTGCCGGAGACCTCCAGCGCAGCAGGAGCGGGGACAGCCATGCAAACAGCAGGAAGAGGATCAGCAGGAACAGCATCCGATTCGGCGGCACCTTCCACCTCTGCAGCTGGTGAGAGAAATTTGTTGCACATGTCACACAACATTGACAATGACTATAGCACTGATTCAGACTCGGATGGGGGGAGGAAGTTAGGGCTTAACAGCAAAGGCCAGCGTCGTATGTTTAGGATGCTGAAGCTTCTAGTGGCAGAGTGAAATCAGGCTATAGGTGCAGGTAGCGCAGAGCATTCAAGGCCGCCGGCGGGCCAGAGCATGTCTGTGGCCTCCGCGAGCTGTGCTTCGGAGGGGGCTAGCACAGGACAGGCACAAGAGCAAGCGGTTAGTGTGCGGAAAGCGGCACTGCAAGGGGATTCATACTCCTGCAAGATACACTGCCTCCATGCACATCTTAAGCCCAAGATGGTGCAGAAAATTCGTGATCACAAATATGTGAACATGTTCGAGCTGTCGCTGGAAGCACAGCACGACAAGGAGCGCAGCGAGGATGGGACTGGACCTAAAAAGTTCCAGCGCCCGTATACGTTCGAAGAATGGAGGAGGTGCTTCCGGGTCTTCTCCTCCTGTTACATAGAACAGAGGCCGGAGGCCGCCGTGGACGTGATTAAGTATGCGGAAGTTATAGAGTGCATTTATAACAGATATGGGGAAGGCATGTGGAGAGCATACAATAGCGAATTCAAGAGGAAAATGGTCGGGAACCCCGTCCTTAATTTTGGGGTCAAGGACTTGGACCTCTGGTCCCTGCTTGTCCTTGAGAAGGGGGGGGCTCGACCACTCGCGTAGGGCCCCCTAAGCTGCAAGGTCTCATCAAGCGGTGGGGGAGAGAGTGTTGGCGGTACAACGAGAAGCAGTGTGATAAAGGGACATCATGCTGCTTTTGTCACGCCTGCATGTACTGTGGTGGACAACACCCAGGCTGTGACTGCCCAAAGTGGAGAGAGAGTGGGACTTACCACGGGGGAGCTGCACAAAAGAGCTCCAACACCCCTGAGGCTGGACGCAATTAGGCCTTGGTTAGTGGCCTACCCTGACAGGGAGGCAGCTAACCGACTCCTGCAGGGGATCGTGAGGGCTTTAGGATACCAACCATGGGGGTGGTGGTTGGTTCTCCCTCACACAGGAATTTAAAGTCGACATACGAGATGCCAGGGGAGATAAGAGCGAAATTGGGTAAGGAAATTGCCCTTGGGAGGTTCGCGGGTCCGTTTGAGAAGCCTCCCATCCCTGCGCTGGTTATTTCACCTCTGGGGGTGGTCCCTAAGAAGGACCCAGGAAAATTTTGCCTGATACAACACCTGTCGTACCCGAGGGGCTCGTTGGTCAATGACGCAATAGACCAGACGATAAGCTCAGTGTCATATCAATCCTTTGATCAGGCATTGGAGTTGGTGATAGCAGCGGGGTTGGGCGCGCTGTTACCCAAGATGGACATTGAGTCCGCCTTTAGTCTGCTCCCCCTACACCCCTCCTCATTCAGGCTGATGGGGTGCAAATTTGAAGGCAGGTATTTCGTTGATAAATGCTTGCCCATGGGGTGCTCACTATCCTGTGCTTACTTCGAGGAATTTAGCACATTTCTGAACTAGGCGATTGTGACGGCCAAAGGCGGGGGAGTGGTCGCCCACTACCTAGACGATTTTCTTCTGGTAGGCGGTGCGGAAACTCGGGAATGTGACAGGCTCATGACAGTAATGAGTGCATTAATGGCGCAATTCGGCGTGCCGCTAGCCAAGGATAAGACGCAGGGCCCCTGTACGAGACTTACGTACTTGGGGATCGAGATAGACACTGCTGCAAGGCTATGTCGTCTTCCCACTGACAAAGTGAATGCCATGCTCACTGCGGTGCGCAATGCGATGGCGGTGGAGAGTATGCCGATGAGGAAATGCAATCAGTGCTAGGGCTGCTCAATTTTGCAGGCAACATCATACCCATGGGTCGCGCGTTTAATAGGAGGATGGAAGCTCTGCTTTCCGTTCCTAGAGGGGCTCGTAGGGTCACCGTCTCGGAAGAGATGCGGGAAGACCTCACAGTATGGGAGCGCATTCTGCGGGACTTTAATGGCACACTACTCTGGCACGCCCCCAGGGCCTCCAGTCAGACAGTGCACCTGCTGACGGATGCAGCAGGGGCATTCGGGTACGGTGCTTACCTCGATGGGCAATGGAGCGCAGAACCATGGCCCCTGTCCTGGGTGCAGAGGGGCTTGACTAGGAACCTAACGCTCCTGGAGCTCTTCCCCATAGTCGTGGCTATGGATCTATTGGGACCGGTTTTAAAGGACCGGTTCATTGTATTTTGGACAGACAATGCCAGCGTAGTGTTTGCCATAAATGGATTGTCTGCTTCATCGCCTGTTGTGGTTAGATACTTGCACCAGCTGGTGCTTAGGTGCTTGCAATACAATGGCACTGGCGGATGCAGTTTCAAGGTTTCAATGGGAGCAGTTCCGCAAACTGGCTCCCAACGCGGCAGCAGCTGGCTTACCTTGTCCCCCTCTATTTGGCAGTTGGCGGGGCATTGAAGGTGGTAGGGCATCTGGTGCGGGCGTCCCTGGCACCGAATACGTGAAGGGCCTATTCACAACACTGGGGTGAGTGGGTAGGTTATTGTCTTGAGCAGGGCACCGTGGTAGGAGGAGCCTCTAGGGAGTTGTTCTTGAAGTAGCTCGCCGAATGGAACAGACTAGGGATTTCTAAAGGGGCTATGCCTAACAAGATAGCGGCTATCTCCTTTTTCTGTAACATGTTAGAATTGCCTAATATAACAAAGGGGTTCTTGATACGTCAGGTGCTCAAGGGTTGGGGCAGATTAGAAGGCAGGGCAAGAGATGCCTGGGAGCTGGTGACGTTGTGCAGGCTAGCCAAGTTGCTAAACGCCACAGGGGAAGTGTGCACTGGGCCCAGAGAAAAGGAGCTGTTCCAGTGCGCTTTCTCTTTGGCATTTTTTGCAGCCCTTGGGCCGGGGGAAAAGGAGGCGGTCAAGTCGGGAATGCAGTTGGACTACGTCCAATGGGCCGGGGATAATCTGTTATTGTTTATCCCGCATTCGAAGACAGACCAGGAGGGGAGAGGGTCGTGGTTGACCCTAACCCCCTCAGCCTCGGGTGCCTGCCCAGTACTGCTCACGCGGGCTTATGCGGCGCAGCGCACGCGGGGTTCATCTCAGTTTTTGGTGCATTCGGATGGGTTCAACCTGTCCCGGTACAAATTTGCGGCAGTTCTGAAGAAGGCAACGCTCGCGGCAGGTTTGGGGGATTGTAGAATCACCACACACTCCTTCTGGATAGGTGCTGCCACCAGCGCAGCGGTGCTGGGCTGGAGGGGGGAGCAGATTCAGAGACTGGGTAGATGGAGGTCCCAATGCTATAAACTGTACGTGCGCCTGCCAGCAGAGGCGTAATAGGTGGGTAGGGGGCCTGCGCAATTAGCTATTGCGTTGCAGTTTTCTGGTTGTGTTCTTTCTTTGTTGGATCCTTAATCGTTGTAATCCATTTTAGGTGTGGCTACGGGCCCTACTCGGATCTGGATCATAGGACACTCATACGTGCACTGGGCAGCCCTGAGGGCTCACTCTCTTCTTGAAGGGCAGCAACTTCCGACGTCAAAGGCATCAGTACGGTGGTTGGGCCGTAGAGGCTTACAGTGGGATGGTTTGCCGGCCCTCCTCCAGAATGCTAGACATAGATGGGGGCAGCCCCACATTATCCTCCTCCACATGGGAGGGAACGACCTAGATTGCGCACCGGCTTTGGACCTCATTAATGCCATGAGGTCCGATGTCAGGTGGATTTGCACGACGTTCCCGGGGGTTAGGTTGGCTTGGTCCAACATAATCCCCAGGTTGCATTGGAAATATTTCCCCACACCTAGAGTAGCTTACATGGTCCGCAAAAAAGGGACAGGGAGCTAGGTAGAGCAGTGTTAGAGGTAGGCGGTTTTGTGGCGCGCCATGAGCAGATCTCAGCGGACAAAAAAGGGCTGTATCGCCCAGACGGGGTGCACCTGTCTGACGAGGAGCTGGCGATCTTCTTGGCGGACCTCAAAAGCGACTTGGTTAGCAATATTTAGCTGGTGGCGGCAAGAGCCTGGTTGGAAGTGCCTGTCTCTTGTGGCGGGAGGTCGTAGCCTTTAACAATTGAGGGCGGAGTCTGCAGAGGTGACAGTCGGGCTAATGGGCGGGGGTGTTGTCCTCAGGTCGTGACCTGGGGGGCCCCGCCCCGCGGATCTGCTGGCTGAAGATCCTTTAGGACGTCTGCGCCTACTAGACGGAATGGGATGGGGCCGCCTTTGAGGCCCCCTCTTGGCAGTTGCAATTCCACAACACCTGGCTGTGACCTCCTGTCATATGGAGTTAATAGTGATAATTTTTACTAGGCCTTGAATGCCGCCACAGGTTAAATATTTACTGACTTCCGTTGAAGTCAAGTTATTCAATTTGTTAATAAAAGTGACCATGCTATCTAGATTGTAAGTTCCCATGGGAACAGGGCCCTCAATTCCCCCTGTATTGGTCTGTAAAATTTTGTGTCTTATCGTATTGTTTCTCCACTGTACTGTTATCCGTGTACCCATGGGCAGCGCTGCGGAATCTGTTGGCGCTTTATAAATAAAGAATAATAATAATAATAATGCTATGGTCTTTAAACCCAGCTCTCGTGTGATTATTTGTTAGTATATAAGGTTAAGAAGTGTTTACAGGGGTTGGAACTACTAGATACAGCATCAGCCCTTAGGGGAATGAAAGGTAGCAGAGTCTCCTGTAATAGAGTTAAGGGATGAGCATGACAGGTTAGTGGAAAATCCCAGTGTAGTGTAGTAGCAACAATGTTGCAAAGTTAGGGGAGGTCTTAAGCTTACCTCTTATAAGGGAAGTTCTGGAACAATCTGGCCTCTTCTGCCTGGGATTTTGCAAGGAGAACGTTTCCCTCCCTCCCAACCCTCTCTTTTTTGTTTTGTTGGTAGGTTGATACAATCAACACATGATATTGTTGGCGTCATTCAGGCAGATGGCTCCCTAATAGGTTGCTGGTCCTTAGTTGCGAAAGGCAGGGATAGGGTTAGTTGGCCTAGTCGTTGTAAGTCCTTAGCCATAGTTTAAGGTGCTTTGTGGAAGGAGCCTTGCTGCATGGCTTGGCTTCACCAGTGCCTTAGAGGTAGAAGCGCATCATCGCATACACATATCTCCTAGCGGCAGGAGTTCGTAGCCTTTAACAATTGAGGGCGGAGTCTGCAGAGGTGACAGTAGGGCTAATGGGCGGGGGTGTTGTCCTCAGGTCGTGACCTGGGGGGCCCCGCCCCAAGGGTCTGCTGGTGAAGATCCTTTAGGACGTCCGAGCCTACTAGACGGAATGGGGTGGGGCCGCCTTTGCGGCCCCCTCTTGGCAGTTGCAATTCCACAACACCTGGCTGCGACCTCCGGTCATATGGAGTTAATAGTGATAATTTTTACTAGGCCTCGAAAGCCGCCACAGATTAAATATTTACTGACTTCCGTTGAAGTCAAGTTATTCAATTTGTTAATAAAAGTGACCATGCTATGGTCTTTAAACCCAGCTCTCTGTGTCCTGTGATTATTTGTTAGTATATAAGGTTAAGAAGTGTTTACAGGGGGTTGGAACTACCAGATACAGCATCAGCCCTTAAATTTGTTTTCACAAATAATATCCAAACAATTGCACTAACTAATTTCAAGAAAATGAATAAATACTGATTACATTTGTCAGTATTCTTTAATTTCCTTTAAATTAGCTTTAAGGGCTAGATACTTACCTCTAGCACACTGGAGAGCCGAGCTAATACTCAGCTGATAGGTGAGAGCAGGTTAGCTACCATGGTTACTGATCAGCTGATTTTTTTCCCCTGTGCTCTAGTTCAGGTATAATTAAAACCTGGCCTGTTGGGGGTATTTGAGGACCCCAGTTGAGAAAAAAAACTGCTTTAGAGTATTAGTACAAGGCTACAGGTGACCTTTTTCACCTGTAGCAAAGTAACATTTACATTTTAAATAAAATGTTTATCTATGCACAATGAAACAACTTTGCAATATATTTTAATTATTTATATTTCCCCATTTTCATGTAATTTAGCTCTGAAAATTGAACAATGTTCTGTTGACTTCTCAAGGCTAACCCTACTATGGTCTAGATTACAAATGGCGCACTTATGTTAATGCTATTTTATGAGAATATTACTAGTTTAAAGTAAATGTGTACCGCTGAGTGCAATCTAAATTTGCGCTCAGTAGGTGAGCATGACTGAAGAACTCATTATTCATATTCAGTCTCCATTCAAATAATGGTGAGTAAAGAAGATGTGGAAAAAATACTCCACAATTATTAGTTAAAAGATATTCAATAGGTTGTTGCATGCCCCACAGAAAACCTGAACTACCTGTTTTGTCAAGGAGCAGAGGAATCTGGGAAAGGATATGCAAATTAGCTAAACAATAACAACGTGTGGTATTGTTTAGCTCATTTGAATATTATTTCCCAGATTTCTCTGTCCTGTACAAAAACAGCTTGATGAAGGGTTTCACCTAGTTTAGTTTAAAAAATATTTATATATTATGTTCTATCTGACATTAAAATGTGTTCCAGGAACAATTTGCATTATAAACAGAGTATACACAGGAAGCAAATACATTTAATGAGTACCCCTTTAATTAAATGGGCACATACAAACAAATGTAAAGTAATTTTGGGAGTTAACATACATATTCTAATAATTTTTCTGTGCAGAGTTTATACTGTCAGAGATTTAGAAGACATAGTCATTTCTTTAGTTTAGTTTTTTTAGGCATTCTTAAATGACAGTACAATGGCTTCTTGCTCTCATTTTATTCTCCAGATTCATCATGTCACATCTCAAGCAGATTTTCAACACAAATACTCTTAGGTTACTTCCTGAATGCTAAGCATCCATCTTCTGTTGGTTTTGTTACTTATCAGTAATCCCCCAGGGATTATAGGAACAAACCTTATAAAGGGCTAGATTATGAGTGGAGTACTATTTAAAGCTTGTATGTTTATTTTGCTAGACAGAGGCTTTTTGCGTGTCGGGTCTAATTTTAGACTTTAATGAGAAATTAAAAACTTTGATATTGTAATATAAACTGTTTAAATAAATAAGAGTAGCAGTGATGAGGACTGGGAGTTTGACCTTAAAAAATCAATTGCAGAAAGCACATTATTAATGTATTTGGAAAGTTTTCACACATTGCTGGTATACAGATTTTTCCCTACTAAGGGCTAATTATGAGGAGATCGCCAACTGTTGTGCACAGCTATAAGGGGTTTATCATGGCTCTTTGCACGTGTCAGAAGTAAGACGCATATTACAATTTGAAAGTAAAGGCGCTCAAATTTTGAATATCGCGGATTCAGAGCTCTGGTTAACCCCTTGAGTGCTAAGCACTTTCCCACCTGGGTGCTAAGCTGATTTAAGGAGGGGGGGGTAATTATTTTTTTTTATTATTATTTTTTTTACTTTTGTATTATTTTTTTTCAGATCCCCAAGATACAGGCTTCTAAGCAGCATGCCCCCTTTCACTATACTTTGTATTGTAAATTGTTAATAAAGTTGTGCAGTGACGTCATCACATCATTGCGTGTGACGTTACCGTGCAAAATGTGAAGCCCCGGTGATGCCTGTCACTACGCAGGCACGATCGCTGGGGTAGGAGCGGGTGGGAGCTCACAGATTTACTGCAGTCGTCGTTAGCCGGATCTCCCTAAACCGTTGTTAGCACCAGAGTGGGAAACCCTACGGGCTCAGATCCGTCATTAGCACTCAAGGGACATGAAACCCAAATTTTTTCTTTCATGATTCAGATAGAGAATAACATTTTAAACAACTTTCTAATTTGTTTCATTCTCTTGGTATAATTTGTTGAAGGAGCAGCAATGCACTAATGGTTTCTAACTGAACACATTGGTGATTTAATCACAATCGATATATATATATATATATATATATATATATATATATATATGTATGTGTGCAGCCACCAATCAACAGCTAGAACATAGGTTCTCTGCTGCTACTGAGCTTGCCTAGATAAACCTTTCAGCAAAGGATAACAAAACACGGAAGCAAACTAAATGATAGAAGTACATTGGAAAGATGTTTAAAATTGTATTCTCTATCTGAATCATAAATTAAAATTTTTGGGTTTCATGTCCCTTTAACTGTTTACACGAGACAAAAAAGTTGCAAAAAACACATCAAAGTTACATTTAAAGGTACATAATAACACTGTCTAATAAAAGGTGTTACATAAAATGCAAAGAGCTTTAACATAGAGATTCATATATCTATACTATAAGTGCGTTTGTAATGTCTGTCGCCGTCGGCACGCATCCTCAATGGAATGTTGGCAATGCAATGCAAGGCAGCCAACCGTCAACCACCCACATCGCAATAAACCTAATTACCCTATTAACCCCTAAACCGCAAAACCTTCACATCGCAATAAACATAATTAACCTATTAACCCCTAACACTAAAGCCCCAAATAGATACTTACAGGTCCTGAAGTCCGGCGGAGAAGGTCCCCTTCCATGCGGTGAAGTCTTCTTCTAAGCAGCCAACATCTTCTTCCAAGTGAGGACCTCTTCTTTCTTCATTCAGGACAGCGGAAATGAAGACCAGCGACTTGTTCAAATTCAAATCAGCCAATATGATGAGAGCTACTGAAGTGAGTATCTATTTGGGGCTTTAGTGTTGTTATTTTTTTTTTTATTATTATTTAGATTAGGGATGGGCAGCAAAAGAGCTGTTTTACCACCCATTTTTTATTTTCTGTAATTTTAGCTTCATTTAAACTTAGATTTAATTTTTTAATTTTTGGGGGTTAGATTTAGTTTTATTTTTAAAATTTTCTTTTTTTTTTCTTTTTTTTTACATTAGGGATGGGCAGCAAAAGAGCCGAATGCCCTTTTAAGGGCAATGGATAGTTTAGGTTTTTTAGTGTTAGGTTTATTTATTTTGGGGGGCTTGGTGGGTGGTGGGTTTTACTGTTAGGGGACTTATAATTTTTGGTAACTGCAAAAGAGCTGTTTAACTTAGAGCAATGCCCTACAAAAAGTCCTTTTAAGGGCTATTTGTAGTTTAGCATTAGAGTAGGGGGTGTTTTTATTTTAGGGGGGGGATTTTTTATTTTCATAGGGATTAGGTTTTATTTCTTATTTTTTGGGGGGTTTTAAGACTTAGGTTTTTTTTTTTTTTTTTTTTTTTTTTTTTTAGATTAGGGATGGGTAGCAAAAAAGCTGATTTCCCTTTTAAGGGCAATGCCTTTACAAATGCCCTTTTCAGGGCAATGGATAGTTTAGTTTTTTTAGTGTTAGGCTTTTAATTTTGGGGGGTTTGGTGAGTGGTGGGTTTTACTGTCATGGGGGACTTAAACATTTTTGTAACTGCAAAAGAGCTGGTTAACTTAGGGCAATGCCCTACAAAAAGCATTTATTGGGGGGGGTATTTTCATAGAGATTAGGTTTAATTTTTTTATTTTTGATCATTTGTTTATTTTTTTTCTGTAGTTCTATTTGTTTTATTACCAACACATAGACTGCCCTCTGGGCAGGCTTACCAACTAGTATATGTACTTTAAGTATTACCTACAATAAAACCTGAATTATCTGTTAAATCCTGTGAGTGCCCATATCTATGAAATCTCTATATAAACTGTAACCTATACCTACCCATATATATACTAGGCAATACGCCTGCCAGAGGGCAGTCTATGTTTAATAAATTGCAAACTCCAAAGGTGATATTACAAAAAAAAGTAAAATTACAGAAAAAATAAACAAAGCTATCCAAAATAAAAAACTTTAAACCTACACTAATACCCCTGTAAAAATAAAAAAAATCCCCCAAAATAAAAACACCCCTTAATCTAATACTAAACTACCAATAGCACTTAAAAGGGCTTTTGTAGGGCATTGCCCTAAGTTAAATAGTTCTTTTTCCTAAAAAATTTACCAATTACCCCCTAACAGTAAAACCACTCCACCCAACCAACCCCCCAAAATAAAAATAAAAAACTAAGTCTAAAAAAAACCTAAGCTACCCATTGCCCCTAAAGAGCCATTTGTATGGGCATTGTCCTTAAAAGGGCATTCAGCTCCTTTACTGCCCTTAAAAGGGCAATCGGCTCTTTTCCAGCCCAAAAAAACCCTAAAAAAAGAAAGCCACACCAAAAAATAAAAAAGCGTAAGACTAAGCCCCAAATAGTTACTCACCATTACTGAAGTCCGGTAGAGAAGGTCTTTTTCCAGACGGCTCCATCATCTTCTATCTTCATCCGGAGCGAAGGCGGCGCGGAGCTGGCTTCCCATATGCGCGGATCTGGAGCAGGGATCCTCAGTGGCGGTCCTCAGCGGCGGTCTTTAGCGGCAGCGGTCCAAATCGATGTGGAGGCTCCTCTTCATCCGATCTCCATCGTACATTGAAAATGTAATGCAAGGTACCACATTCAATTTGGGGTACCTTGCATTCCTATTGGCTGAAATTTTGAAATTGACCAAAAGGATTAGAGCTACTGAAATCCTATTGACTGTTCAAATCAGCCAATAAGATTTCAGTAGCTCTAATCCTATTGGCTGATTTCAAAATTTCAGCCAAAAGGAATGCAAGGTACCCCAGTAAATATGGTGTACCTTGCATTTAATCTTCAGTGTGGTGGACGATCGCATGAAGAGGAGCCTCCATGCCACACCGTTCCTGAAGTCCGGTGGAGAAGGTCTTCTTTCAGGTGGCTCCATCATCTTTTATCTTCTTCCAGAGAAAAGGTGGCACAGAGTGGAGGTGGCTTTCCCGGTGCGTGGTTCTGGAGCAGCGGTCCTCAGTGGCTGTCATCAGCGGCAGTCCTCAGCGATGGTCTTTAGAGACAGCGGTCCAAAGCAGCGTGGAGGCTCCTCTTTATCCGATCTCCGTCATACAAGGAAAATTTAATGCAAGGTACCGCATTTAATTTGGGGTACCTTGCATTCCTATTGGCTGAAATTTTGAAATTGACCAAAAGGATTAGAGCTACTGAAATCCTATTGACTGTTCAAATCAACCAATAAGATTTCAGTAGCTCTCATCCTATTGGCTGATTTCAAAATTTCAGCCAAAAGGAATGCATTGTACCCCAATAAATATGGGGTACCTCGCATTTAATCTTCAGTGTGCGGCGGACGATCGCATGAATGGGAGCCTCCATGCCGCACAGTTCCTAAAGTCCGGTGCAGAAGGTCTTCTTCCAGGCGGCTCCATCATCTTCTATCTTCATCTGGAGCAAAGGCGGCGTGGAGCGAAGGCAGTGTGAAGCGGATGTGTGGAACTGGCTTTCCCGATGCACGGATCTGGAGTGGCGGTCCTCAGTGGCTGTCCTCAGCGGTCAGCGGTGGTCTTTAGCGGCAACGGTCCAAAGCGGCATGGAGGCTCCTCTTGATCCGATCTCCGTCATACACTGAAAACTTAATGCAAGGTATCGCATTCAATTTGGGGTACCTTGCATTTCTATTCGCTGAAATTTTGAAATCGACCAAAAGGATTAGAGCTACTGAAATCCTATTAACTGTTCAAATCAACCAATAAGATTTCAGTAGCTCTCATCCTATTGGCAGATTTAAAATTTTCAGTCAAAATGAATGCAAGGTACCCCAATAAATATAAGGATACCTTGCATTTAATCTTCAGTGTGCGGCAGACGATCATATGAAGAGGAGCCTCCATGCTGCACCGTTCCTGAAGTCTGGCGGAGAAGGTCTTCTTCCAGGCGGCTCCATCATCTTCTATCTTCATCTGGAGCAAAGGCATCGTGGAGTGGAGATGTGGAGCTGGCTTACCTGATGCGCGGATCTGGATCAGTGGTCCTCAGTGGCTGTCCTCAGTGGCGGTCTTTAGTGGCAGTGGTCCAAAGCGGCATGGAGGCTCTTCTTCATCCAATCTCCGTCGTACACTGAAAATTTAATGCAAGGTACCGTATTCAATTTGGGGTACCTTGTATTCCTATTGGCTGAAATTTTGAAATCGACCAAAAGGATTAGAGCTACTGAAATCGTATTGACTGTTCAAATCAGCCAATAGGATTTCAGTAGCTCTCATCCTATTGGCTGATTTCAAAATTTCAGCCAAAAGGAATGCAAGGTACCTGAATAAATATGGGGTACCTTGCATTTAATCTTCAGTGTGCGGCAGACGATCGCATGAAGGTGAGCCTCCATGCCCCTTTGGACTGCCGCTGCTGAAGACCGTAGAGTATCCGTGCATTGGGGAAGCCAGCTCCGCACCTCCGCTCAGTGCCACATTTGCTTCTTGATGAAGATAGAAGATGATGGAGCCGCCTAGAAGAAGTCCTTCTCCTGCCGGACTTCAGGAACAGTGAGTACCTATTTGGGGGTTAGACTTTTTTATTTTTTTTATTTTAAGATTAGGGATTTAATGGGCTTGTAAAAGAGCTGAATGCCATTTTAAGGGCAGTAAAAGAGGTGAATGCCCTTTTAATGGCAATGCCCATATAAATGCACCTTTAGGGTCAATGGGTAGTTTAGGTATTTTCGTGTTAGGTTTTTTATTTTGGGGGGTTTGGTGGGTAGGGGGTTTTACTGTTAGGGGGCGACTTAGTATTTTTTAAATGTAAAAGAACTGTTTAAGGGCTATTGGTAGTTTAGATTAGGGGGTGTTTTTATTTTGGGGGGCTTTTTATTTTCATAGGGATTAGGTTTAATTTTTTTTGTTTTTGATAATTTTGTTTATTTTTATTCTGTAATTTTAGACTTTTTTATTTTTTTTAATTTTAGATTAAATGTTTGTAATTTAATGTTTTAATTAGGTTTTTTAGTTGTTTTAGTGTGTATTTACTGTAAATATTTCACATTCCAAAGTTCTTCAAATAGTGGAATATGATTTAAGTATTTTTAAACAGATATTCCTATATATAGCTGTATATTTCTATACTTATATCTAATCATAATATACTTTTACTTTCAACTAGTAATACGCATGCTACTCAATGCGTACAAAGAGCTGTTTTCTAGCTAAGTTAGTGCGGGAGTGCTAAATAACCCGCCACTTGTAATCTAGCACTTATATTTTTCTTTTAACATTTTGGTGCATCTTATATGCAAGCTTGTTGTATGCAAAAACAAAAGAGTTTTATAGACATAACACATAGGAGTCGATTTATGATGCTGCTAATGCAGCAGTTTCCGTGCGAGCCTTCAGGCTAGCCAGAAACATAAGTTAAGAATCAGCGGTCCTAGGACTGCTGCTCCTTAACTCATCAGATACGATCGGGATGATTGACACCCCCTGCTAGCGGTCGATTGGCCGCGAATGTGCCGGGGGCGGTTTTGCAAAAGCATTGCACAAGAAATGCTTGTGCAATGATAAATGCCGACCGCGTATGTTGTCGGCATTTATCGATGTTGGGCGGACATAGTCCGCTACAGCGGATCATGTCTGCCTAAAAATGATAAACCGGCCCCATAATTTGTATAGAAAATGCAACATAGTTTGAGCACATCCATCCTAACTCTTATTAGTACCCTTTGCATATTTTATTTTTTACACAACATGCATAAATTAAACAAAACACAGTAATTAAAGAACACAATTTCTGTATGGAAATTATTTTAAATATTTTTAATGTCCAGCTGAAATATTTAAACATTTTTAAAAAAACTTTTTATTTCTGCAGTGTATGGTTGTAAAAAAAAATACAAATAAGAATTCAAATTTAAAATATATTGAATGTTTCCAATTAAATATAGAGTTTATCTTCATGTTTTATTTTATTTTCATGACACTTTAAAAAAGGAAAGTGGCTCCTTTTAATAAATCTATTTCAATATCATGTTTCAATGTTCCAAACAGCATTAGAAAAGTCAACCTGCAAGAGGGAGTATATAAAAAGCCGTACTGAAAAAAAGTGGAAATCTTAATTTACACAGAAACTGCAAAAAAAGGGAGGAATTTCTCATTATTATTTCAGTTGGCTATTGATAAAAAGCTCAAAGGCTGCTTGTCTATGACCTTAGTCCTTTTTTTAAAGACCAGGAGGATGCAGACAGAAAGCCGAAGCTTGCCTTTAGTTAGTGATCTGTTAGTAACCCTCGGTCCCATAATGACGTAAGAGTAAGCCCCATAGGGGGTTGGTGAGTCAGACTGAAGAAGGCATTGAGATTGCTTGAACTGCCATTAGCACGTCATTGGTAATCCCAGCGACACCTTTCTCATGCCTAGAATTTGTCTCAATGTACTCTACTGAAGGCTGGTACAATGTTTTATTTAAGGATTTCTCACTGCCTTCTGCAGATGCGTGGTTTACAAGTCTGAATGATCGCTTGCATCCAGAGCTTACTAACACTTTGTGATCTTGCCAGTAGAATGAATATAGAGATGCCGTAGCAGCAACAGAAGCTGAAAAAAGGAATTATATGTTTAATTTTTATTTTATTTTTTTTGTTTGAAGTGCAATGTTTTAGTATAAAAAAACCTGTGCATTTTATTTCAAGTATCCTAATTAAAGCTTTTGAGACAAAAACATTCAAAAGAGCTAACATTTTCAAAAGAAGAATCTGTAAAGCTTAACAGATTTTTACATTGATTGTTTTTTCCCCCTCAGTTTATTTTATTTTGGTGCAATGCAGTGCATAAACAACACAGCTTTTTCCTTAAAGTCATAATCCAGTGTCTGTTTAATTTTCCATGATTCTTATTTTGAAGAAACTGAACTCTTCTGATTAGTATCTTCTCTGTCAGAGAGGACTACTATACTTTGCAATTCGTTTGTTTGTTTTTTTTGGAGAGGAGTTAAGAAATGTAAATAAGAAAACAGATGTGTTGTTTTTTTGTTGTTGTTTGTTTTTTTAATTAAGAAGATGGTTATATCCCAAATACATTAGGCTATTTGCATTTAAACACAAAGCTTTTTCTACCCTTTCAGCAACTAAGGGATTAAGAGATGGAACAAAAATTATAGGAAAACAAAAGGTTAAAAACCAAAAATGTCATGTTATTTTAATTTAATAATATTGAAACTGTGTCAAGTAGTTTCCTTGTGTGATAATTAGAAAATAATTCCAACACTGATGCAGTTGGATATTTGCTAGGAAAGTTTGATGAACGACTAACTAATGATCAAATCAATTAGTTCCAAGAAAAAAAAAAAAAAAAGGTTTTACACTTGAGAGTTGATATTAGCAATTTAAATTAAAATACATTAGCAATTTTGGAGTTTGATAAATAACAAAAAGAATTGTTAAAAAAAAGTGTATTTGAGGAAATAGATATAAATGACATTTCAATCATATTGTACGTTTTCTTTCCTTTCAATTGAAAATTGTTAGGCAAATAAAAAAGTTTGGGATTATTAGAAATATTAAAATATACAGCTTGTGGGCACTTGCTTCACAATCAGCTAGATTACGAGTTTTGCGTTATGAGTCAAATAGCACCGTTATGGCCCATAACGCTTCATTTTCCCTAACGCTGCTTTTATAAGTCTTGTCGGTATAGGTGTACGTCAGTACCGCACTTTTAAAAAAGCCATTTTTCCCATATCGCCGGTATTACGAGTTTGCCTGGGAGGCCAAAAAGTGAGCGGTACACTCTATAACCACAAGATCCGTACCACCATCTAAAGTCAGCAGTTATGAGTTTTACACTACAAAGCTGTAACATAAAACACATAACTAAAGTGTTAAAAAGTACACTAATACCCATAAACTACCTATTAACCCCTAAACCGAGGCCCTCCCGCATCGCAAACACTATAATAAAGTTATTAACCCCTAATCTGCCGCTCTGGACATCGCCGCCACTATTAAAATGTATTAACCCCTATTATGCCGCTCCCTGACATAGTCGTCACTATAATAAACCTATTAACCCCTAACCCGCCACCCTCCCACAGCGCAAACTCTATTTAAATATAATTAACCCCTAATCTGCCATCCGCCCACACTGCCGCTATAATAAACCTATTAACCCCTAAACCGCAAGCCCCACACAACGAAATATACTTAAATAAACTATTAAACCCTTAACCGAAAGCCCCCCAACAAAATATACTAAAGTAAACTATTAACCCCTAAACCTAATGCCCCCCCCCCAACTTTATATTAAAATTACAATTTCCCTATCTAAATAAAATTAAAACTTACCTGTCAAATTAAATAATTTAATTTTAAACTAAAAATTAAACTAAGTTATTATTAAACTACAATTTAACTACCAATTAAATTAAAAAGTATCTAATTACAAACAAATAAAATAACTAAAATTACAAAAACAAACACTAAATTACAAAAAATAAGAAACAAATTATCAAATATAAAAAAGTACACCTAATCTAATAGCCCTATCAAAATAAAAAAGCCCCCCCTCCAAATAAAAAAAAAACCCTAGCCTACAATAAACTACCAATGGCCCTTAAAAGGGACTTTTGTGGGGAATTGCCCCAAAGATATAGCTCTTTTTCCTGTAAAAAAATATACAAACACCGGCCAACAGTAAAACCCACCACAACCTACCCCCCCCCAAAATAAAATAACTATCTTAAAAAACCTAAGCTCCCCATTGCCCTGAAAAGGGCATTTGTATGGGCATTTAGCTCTTTTACATGCCCAGACCCTAAACTAAAAATAAAGCCCACCCAAAAATCCCTTAAAAAAACCTAACACTAACCCCTGACGATCCACTTACTGTTCTTGAAGTCCCGCTTGAAGGATCCATCCAGCCGGCGAAGTCCTCATCCCTGCGGCAAAAAGTCTTCATCCGGGCAGCCTCTTCCATCTTCATCCAGCCGGGGCGGAGTGGGTCCATCCTGAAGTCCTCATCCGGGTGGCAAGAAGTCTTCATGCAGACGGCATCTTCTATCTTGATCCATCTGGTGCAGAGCGGGTCCATCCTGAAGACATCAGGCGTGGAGCATCCTCTTCATACGGTTGCCGCCGTAAACTGGAACTTCAATGCAAGTGATGTCATCCAAGATGGTGTCCCTTGCATTCCTATTGGCTGAAAGATTTCAATCAGCCAATAGGATTAGAGCTGCTAAAATCCTATTGGCTGTTCCAATCAGCCAATATGATTAAAGCTGCTAAAATCCTATTGGCTGTTCCAATCAGAAAATAGGATTGAGGTCTCATCCTATTGGCTGATTGGAACAGCCAATAGGATTTTAGCAGCTCTAATCCTATTGGCTGGCTGAAATCTTTCAGCCAATTGGAATGCAAGGGACGCTATCTTGGATGACGTCACTTGCATTGAAATTCCAGTTTAAGGCAGCGATCGTAATAAGAGGATGCTCCGTGCCGGATAGCTTCAGGATGTACCCGCTCCACATCGGATGGATGAAGATAGAAGATGCCGTCTGGATGAAGACTTATTGCCACCTGGATGAGGACTTCGCCGGCTGTATGAAGATGGAAGAGGCCACCCGGATGAAGACTTCTTGCTGCATGGATGAGGACTTCGTCGGCATGGATGGATCCTTAAAGTGGGACTTCAAATTAGGGGTTAATAACTGTTTGTAGGTGGTGGTGATGTCGGGGGCAGCAGATTAGTGGTGTTTAGACTCGGGTTTTATGTTAGGGTGTTAGGTTTAAACGTAACTTTTTCTTTCCCCATAGACATCAATGGGGCTGTGTTACGGAGCTTTTCATTCCGCGATCGCAGGTGTTAGGCTTTTTTTTTTGCCGGCTCTTCCTATTGATGTCTATAGGGAAATAGTGCAAGAGCACATCAAGGCAGCACTTGATTTCAGTGTGGTATGGAGCTCAACACCACCATATCGCCCTCACAAGCCTGCTTTTTTTAAACTTGTAATAGCAGCGCTATAGGGAGGTGAAATAACGCCGCATTTGTGGCAGTCGTTAAAATCCCTATAGCGTTCAAAACTCGTAATCTAGCTGATTGTAATTATTAACTTATATATAAGTATTTTTGCAGTGAAATTTTTGTTAATCATAATCACCTAGATGAGTTTTGCGCTAAACAGGGTGTGTAACTAATGCAAAAAAATGAGCGTTAACGCACTTTCCAAAGTGCTGTAATTAGGAGTTACTGAAAAACCTCCTTGTGCTGTGCATTATGGTGCATTAAGCTTCATATCAGGTCCGTTTTTAGGGGTGGGCGAAGTGGGCAGTAGCCCGAAGTGCAAGGAAAAATAAGGGGCAAAAATCCCAGCATGCTCTATAATAAAATTTAAAAAAAATACAACTTTTAAATAAGTCTATTTTGTGCGCCTAAGATACAGCCCCCGGCAAAATAAAAAAAAATAAAAAATCTCTGCATTTTTTTTAATCAGCCAGTGTGCGCAGTAAAATTAGTGCACCCGACTGAGCACTAATACATTCCTTTACATGAGAGGATGATGATCACACATCAGTGACATCATGCACTAGAGCTCCTAAGGCAGCATATGTCCTAAAGTGAGGTGAAAGGTTAGGCACACTATGGCTGGGAAGAAGTGCAGGGATAACAGCTACACTTCTCCCAGCCTTGTAAAGTAAAGTGACAGCGCTAGAGATAGCCTGAGGGCAGACAAACTCCCCTGCCGAACTTAGCACAGACGTCAGAAGGAGGTGGGGAAGTTGGGCTATCAGCATGGAGGAGACAGCAGACAAGTAGGTAAGTTTATTACTTTGAAAAATGCTGCTGGTTTTATTGCCTTCTTTCTCCACAGCATGGCCATGTAACACACAGTAGCACTATGCTGTGTCTCCAGCAAGCTTTTCATGCTTTTATTGTCTACTATGAAAGAGTGGGGGAAGGGGAGAAGTGGGACTTAGTAGTGGTTAGTTTAATTAATTTGTAACTTACTGCATTAAATTTATATATTAAAAAAACAAACTAAAAGGTCAGATAAATGTGCTTCCTTCTGGAAAAAAACAAAATGTATGCTTGCCTGATAAATTTCTTTCTTTCCGGATATGGTGAGTCCACGGCTTCAGTAATTACTGTTGGGAATATCACTCCTGGCCAGCAGGTCAGTATCACTGCTAAGTATCACTCCCTTACCCACAACCCCCAGTCAATCTACCGAAGGAAAATGGAGAAAAAAGAGTAACACAAGGTGTAGAGGTGCCTGAGGTTACAGTTAAAAGAACAACTGTCCTAAAATAAATGGTGGGGCCATGGACTCACCATATCCGGAAATAAATAAATTTATCAGGTAAGCATAAATTTTGTTTTTCTTTCCTAAGATATGGTGAGTCCACAGCTTGAGTATAGAATAGTAGAATACCCAAGCTAGAGGACACGGATAAATAGGGAGGGACAAGAAGGGCAGTCCTAAACAGAAGGCACCCCCAGCCGAGGCAAAAATATCAAAATTTAAAAATTTGAAAAAAGTATGTAGAGAAGACCAAGTTGCAGCCTTGCATTTTTTTTCCACAGAAGCTTCATTTTTAAAAGCCCAAGAAGAGGAAACAGCTCTCGTGTAATGAGCTGTAATTCTATCGGGAGGTTGCTGTCCAGCAGTTTCATAAGCCAAACAAATTATACTTCATAACCATAAAGAAAGGGTAGTAGCAGTAGCTTTCTGACCTTTACGTTTCCCAGAGAAATATACAAAGAGGGCAGAGGACAGGTACAACATCCAAATTGTGTAACAAACATTCTTTGGAAGAAGAGGGATTAGGACACAGAGAGGGAACAACATTTTCCTGATTGATATTTCTATTAGAAACAACCTTAGGAAGGAAACCTAACTTTGTATGAAGAACCGCCTTATCAGCATGAAAAATAAGATAAGGGGAATCACACTGCAGAGCTGAGAGTTCCGAAACTCTTCAAGCAGAAGAGATAGGAACAAGAAATAAAACCTTCCAAGATAACAACTTAATGTCTGTAGAATGCAATGGCTCAAACGGAGCCAGTTGTAAAACTTTAAGAACAAGTTTAAGGCTCCAAGGAGGAGCAACAGACTTAAAGACAAGCCTGATTTTAACCAAGGCCTGACAAAAAAATTGCACATCTGGCACATCCGCCAAATGTTTATGCAGTAAAACTGATAAAGCAGAAATCTGACCATTCAGGGTACTGACTGACAATCCCTGTTCCAGGCCTTCCTGAAGAAAAGATAACATTTTAGGAATTCTAATTCTACTCCAAGTAGCCCTTGGATTCACACCAATAAAGATATTTACACTATATTGTATGGTAAATCTTTCTAGTAACAGGCTTGAGAGCCTGAATTATGGTTTCAATGACCTACTCAGAAAAAACACACTTAGACAGAATTAAGCAGTCAGCTTCAGAGAAATGAAATTTTGATGAAGGAAGGGACCCTGAATCAGGAGGTCCTTCCTCAGAGGTAGTTTCCAAGGTGCAATAGATGACATCTCCACTAGGTCTGCAAACCAGATCCTGTGAGGCCACACAGGGGCTATTGGAATCACCAACGCTCTCTCAAGTTTGATACGAGCAACAAGGTATGCCAACCAGAAAACCCAAGGGACCGCCAGAGCATCTATCAGAACGGCCTGCCGATCTCTTGACCTTGAACCGTACCTTGGAAGCAATTGTGAGTCTCTGCCCACTAAAGAATCTGAGTAACCTCCTCCATGGCTAAGGAACTCTGAGTTCCTCCCAGGTGATTGATGTTAGCCACAGAGATTATGTTGTCTAACTGGAACCTGATAAACTGGGCTGAGGACAACTGAGGCCAAGCCAATAGAGCATTGTAAATCGCCCTGAACTCCATCATGCTGATGGGAAGAGCAGACTCCTGCCGAGTCCAAAGGCCCTGAGCTTTTAACGAGTTCCAGACTGCTCCCTAGCCAAGCAGGCTGGGGTCCATGGTCACGATCACCCAGGAAGGTCTCCGAGAGCATGTGCCGACAGATGTTCCTGAGAAATCCACCATGGTAGAGAGTCCCTTGACGACTGATCTAACTCTATTCTCTGAGATGGATCTGCATGGTTGCCATCCCATTGTCTGAGCATACACAACTGGAGAGCTCTCAAATGGAATTGAGCAAAAGGAATGATGTCCATGGAAACCACCATCAGACCGATTACCTCCATACATTGAGTCACTGAAGGATAATCAGTAGCCTGAAGAGAGAAGCAAGAGAAAATGATTTTTTTTCCTGACCTCTGTCAGAAAAATCTTCATCAATAGCTAATATATTATGGTCCCTAAGAACACTAATCTTGTAGCAGGGGAAAGGGAGTTTTTTTCCAGATTCACATTCCATCCATCGGAACGAACAGAAAGACAACAATATCTCTGTGTGAAATGTTTGCTTGTTGAAAAGATAGTGCCTGAACCAATATGTCATCTAGGTAGGGTGCCACAGCAATTCTACAAGAACGGATCACTGGGAGGAAAGATGTTGTATACATTTCAAGAACGCCTCTCTCTTTATCTGGTCTGCAGATAATCTTGAGAGATGGAATCTGCCTCTGGGAGGAAAAGTCTTGAATTCCAATTTGTAACCCTGGGATACTATGTCCACAGTCCAGGGATCTGGGACATTTTGTATCCAGGCTTGAGAGAACTGAGAAAGTCTGCCCCCACCTGATCCAATCCCGGATTTGGAATCAGCTGCGGTTTTCTTGTTTTTTTCTTGATTGTTTTCCCTTGTTCCAAGACTGATTGGGTTTCCAAGAAGACTTGGATTGTTCCTGTTTTCCTCCGAAATTACAAAAGGAACGAAAATGACTCTGACGTCCTTTAGGCCTATTCTTCTTATCTTGAGGTAGAAAAGACTTTTTTCCACCCATAATATCAGAGATAATTTCAGCCAAACCGGGTCCAAACAAGGTTTTGACCTTATAAGGGCATTCATTTTAGTAAGAATTGTGCTGCCAGCTGCTTACAGAGTCGAGTGTTTCATTGGGAATATGTTACAGCAGTCCAGGGAGCCAAGATTAAAACTAAACCCCTCCTGATTTTCTCAGGCATGTTTACTGTTAAAGTTTCACTTTTATTTCTGTACTTCTTTTGCCTCCCTCACACAGCAGACACTTTTTGTTGAAGGAATGAAGGCTTCAGGACAGGTTAGGACTGTACAAGGCTTCTAATGCTGCCTAGAATGAAAACATAACAAGCAGAGCACACTTTAACCCTTGGCTACCAGAGAGGATTGCAGTGTATTCACTTATTATGTGCTGTAGTGCATTTTGATTTATTTTTAGTTGTCCTAAATAATAAAAAAAAAAATCCTCTGTTTTTTTCACTTTTTTTTTTTTTGGGGGGGGGAGGGTGTTTGGGGACGCTTCTGGTTTTTGTGCCTACAGGCTCCTGAGATGTAAATCCGGCCCTGCCTGGCACACTGAGTACCAGAAATAACTGTTTTTTCAAACCTGACAGTTTAAAATGTTGAAAAAAAAGACACAAAGCTCCACATCACTGAAGTTCAGCCCACTTTATTCCAAGTGTGGTGAACTTCAGTGCTGTGGAGCTTTGTGTATTTTTATGGATATTGTGAGACAGAGGGACTGTTTGCTGATTCCTGTTTTGTCATTAAGTTTAAAATGTTGCATTGTTTTATTTTAAAGCAAAGGGGAAATGAATAAGCTGCTGAAATAGAAAATGTAACCTTACTTTCAGATTAAACTTGTATTGTTTTATCAAATAAATATGTGTCAGAAAATAAAGCCTAATAAAAACATTTTACCCTTTCTTTTTAAAAGAGTTTAAATGTTAGTCTCACACATGCTACAGTGCCTGCATCATGCCCCAGTGTAACCCATACAATAGGATTGTGTATGTCCCAATAAAAAAGCAGTGTCTTTTAATTAGTTAAGTGCATGGTCTCCTCAACTGGAAGATAAAGACTGGAAGATAAAGCACTTGCCTGCTCCACTGTCCAGCATATAGACAGTTACAAGGTATGAGAGGACACAGTTCCTTACAGAGACATTTGAAAAAGAAAGAACAGAGTTGCCAACTCTGGCTTTCTAAACAGCAATTGTTAGGAAAATGCAGTAAGTACCTCTTTACAAGTTCCTAACTGCTTTAAAGCCACTACAACCTGACTGCAAGGAATGACATGGAATGTGGCTATACCCCAAAACTTGCTTGTAGATTAAATCTTCAGACACTTAAACTTCACCTCTTTCATCCACCGAAGGCAAAGAGAATGACTGGGGGTTGTGGGTAAGGAAGTGATACTTAGCAGTTTAACTGTGGTGCTCTTTGCCTCCTCTTGCTAACCAGGAGTGATATTCCCAACAGTAATTACTCAAGCCGTGGACTCACCATATCTTAGGAAAGAAAAAAGAATATAAATAGTATTTTTGTATATATATGTGTGTGTATGTATTTGTGTGTTTGTATATGTATGTATGTATGTGTGTGTGTGTATGTGTGTATGTGTGGTATGTGCATGTGTGTGCATATATGTGTGTGTGTGTATATGTATGTATCTGTTTGTGTATGTGTATATATGTGTGTATATATATATATGTGTATATATATATATATATATATATATATATATATATATATATGTGTGTGTGTGTGTGTGTGTAAATATATGTGTATATGTATGTATATGGTTTTATGTCTTGTGAATTTGAGTGCAAAGTTATGCTATGTCTTTTCCAGCTTCTCAAACTCATAATTGAAAAATAGAAGTGAAGTTGTGGCACCTCTTACCATGGTAAATCATTTTTCTTCTTACATCACAGTAGTGAGTAGAGAAGAGATTGTGTATCATTCTAATTGCTAAATAACTGGCACTGTGCCAGAGAATTGTGTTTCTCAACCACGGTTCTCAAGTACCTCCAACTGGTCAGGTTTTCATTATAGCTGAACCAGTGCACAGATGAAGTAATCAGCTGATTAGTAACACCAAAGTTACTAACATGCTCTCACCCATCAGCTAATTATTTAACCTGTGCACTGGTTCAGCTATAATAAAAACCTGCCCTTTCTGGGCATTCTTGAGGCCCGCGATTGAGAAACAATGCTTTAGTTTAATTTAAGCTATCTCCATTAGGTTCATATATGTTTTTCTCCGGCGTACCATAGCCGGTGCCTCACCAGCATCTGACAGAACGTCACATATATATATATATATATATATATATATATAAAAATACAATGTGTGGCATGTTTCTGCCTTTGACAGAGTATGTCAGTGTCTGAGTAGCTGTACGGGCTGTGTATACAAATCCCAGCGTCCAGGGTACACTGAAAATTTCATATAAACATCAAAGACAGGCAGGTACTCTTAGAAATGGTCCTGCTTCATACCGCACAAAAGCCAAGGGTTTATGTGCTTGTGCACGCTTTCCCCTATAGACATCACTGGGGAGAGAGTGTTACAAAAAAAAATAACACCTGCAATTGCGGAGTGGTAAATCCCGTAACGCAACCCCATTGATGTATATGGGGGAAAAAAAGTTAAGTTTAAACCTAACACCCTAACATAAACCCCAAGTCTAAACGCCCCTAATCAGCCGCTCCCGACATCGTTGACACTGACGCTAATAAAAGTTATTAACCCCTAATCTGCCACTCCCCGACATTGCTAACACTAATAAAAGTTATTAACCCCTAATATGCTGCCCCCTGACATTGCCAACCCCTATATAAAGTTATTAACCCCTAATCCGCCACTCTCCGACACTAAATAAACCTATTAACCCCTAAACCGCCAGTCCCCACATCGTAACTAATAAACTAAACCTATATACCCCTAAACTGCCGACTCCCCAAATCGCAAAACACCAAGTTAAACTATTAACCCCTACACCTAACACCCCCTAACTTTAAAATGTCACGTTTAAAATGTCAAGTTTGATGAATCAGTGCTGGTTTTTAAAAATCCTATTAAAAACAGGGGCACTTTCATTCTTCAAACTTTACATTTCAACTCTAACAAAACTCTACAAAAAAATAAAAAAATAATAAAAACAAAAAATATGAAAAATAAAAAACTCTAAGAATACAAAAAATAATTAACGAAATTATCAAAAATAAAAACAATTACACCTAATCGAATAGCCCTATAAAAATAAAATAAAAATAAAAACACCCCCTAACCTACAATTAACTACCAATAGTCCTTTAAAGGGCCTTTGTAGGGCATTGCCCTAAGTTAAACAGCTCTTTTACATACAAAAGATTACAAAGTCCCCCCAATACTAAAAACCCACCCCAACCAACCCCCCAAAATAAAAAACCTAAGTCTAAAAAAAACCTAAGCTACCCATTGCCCCTAAAGGGTCATTTGTATGGGCATTGCCCTTAAAAGGGCATTCAGCTCTTTCACACTGCCCAAACTCTAATCTTAAAAAAAAAACACCCCAAAAAAACAGTTGTCGCCGCCTGGATCTTCATCCAGGTGATGAGAAGTCTTCATCCAGGCAGCGACATCTTCATCCATTGCGGGGCGTCTTCTTCTCGGTGGTGCAGAGCTATCCAGGACCGGTTATGACATCCTGTGAGGAGTGTCCTCTTCATATGATCACCTCCTTACACTGAATTTGAATGGAAGGTACCCGTTTAAAAATGATGTACCTTGCACTCCTATTGGCTGATTTTATTATTAAAATCAGCCAATAGGATGAGAGCTACTGAAATCCTATTAGCTGATTTGAACAGCCAATAGGATTTCAGAAGCTCTCATCATATTGGCTGTTTTGAACACCCAATCGGTTTTTAGTAGCTCTCATCCTATTAGCTGATTTGAATATGAAGAATCAAATCAGCCAATAGGATGAGAGCTACTAAAAAACCGATTGGGTGTTAAAAACAGCCAATATGATGAGAGCTTCTGAAATCCTATTGGCTATTCAAATCAGCCAATAGGATTTCAGTAGCTCTCATCCTATTGGCTGATTTGAACACCCAATCGGTTTTTAGTAGCTCTCATCCTATTAGCTGATATGAATATGAAGAATCAAATCAGCCAATAGGAATGCAAGGTACGCCATATAGAAAAAAATTCTCAATTTTTTTTTATTGAAAAATATAGGTTTTACATAATGAAAAACATTTCATGTTCAACAAGTATTAAACATATAAATTTGTTTAAAGATACAGTGGTTGTAAACAGCTTAAACAGCAATATTTTCATATATCTTTTCCTATTGAATCATGTGCCGTAAGTAATGTCATAGTAAGGTTCTGAGTGAGTGGTGATGACATTTGTGTATTACACGTGTGGAAGATAGGTAAAATAACACTAGTCCGAGGGTACATTCTGAACGGGCTTCACTGAGATAGTGTGTTTCTATATTTATAAGAGAACTACCGGGTTGTTAGTTAGTTGTTGGGCATGATGAATGATGGTATTCTTCCCATATATAACAGATGGAGGAGTAGTCCTCCAGTTTTTTGCTATTAGCATAGTGATAATTTTCCATCTGTAGGTAAGAGGAGACTCTATCTTTCCAGAATCCAGGTCTAATTTTTCCAGTTGGTTGGGATACGCCTTTTTTGCTGTGTTTATCATGACTATGAACATTTTTAATCTCAGCAAACATTTTATAGGTGGAAGGTGATTAAAAATGAATATTGATGGGTATAGAGGTAAGGATATGTCTAGTGCTTGGTCAATGATGTGAATGAATGTGCCTCGGTGACCTCATCCTCGCCAACAATATGCTGTGCATTTGGGATTCATTTTGTTGAGCCTATCAGGGGTATAGTGCCATCTACATAGAAGTTTCATATTCATTTCCAATGTGAAAATGGATGAGGCGGACTAACTGATTTGTCTAAAAATGATACCCCAAATCTGTGGTGTTTTTCTTTTCCCTAGTTCTATTTCACATTTGTGGGTGCATGAAGGGGGTTTATTTGTGTGGACTAGCTGAAGTAGTTCTACCTTTGATAGAATACCTGTATGTGGGTGCGGGAGAAGGTAGAGTGTTTCATAGGGTGTGAGGTTCCGACGTAGGTTTGTTCTGTCAGGGTGAGTTAAAAGATAATGTGAAAGTTGTTGGTATTTAAACCAGCTGTCAAATTTGGGTCCCAGAAGTTTTATGATTTCCTCTTTTGACTTTAATTTATCATTTTGTAGAAGGTTATAGCATGTGGAAGCCTGCTGTAATGTGGGGATAGTTGTTATTGTCGAGGGATGTTGTAACGTGAATTTTGGGTCATTTAGTATAGGTGTGAGTGGGGAATATTGGGTGGAAATGGTTTACATTTTTTGTATAATGTTGCCCCATACTTTAAATGTTTAAATTATTAGGTAGGGTGGTACTATAGGGGGGTTTACATTGCGGTATAGTGAGACATTGGGAACTCATAGTCCACCTTTATGTTTGGTTCTGTACATTGTTTGTGTAGCTATTCATGGGCGTTTATGTTGCCAGATAAATGAGTTTAGAAGTTTTTGAAATTGGTGTAGTAGGTTTTCGGGTAGCGGGATAGGTAGTGTCTGCAGAAAGTATAGTATCTTGGGTAGTATCATCATTTAATAACATTAATTCTACAGAGAAACGAGATTGGCTTGGAAGACTAAGTTTGAAGAGTGGTTGTTATATTTGCTTTTAGAGTAGTATAATTTAATGGGATTAATTTGTCAAGATTTGCTGAGATGTGGATGCCTAAGTATTTGATAGCGTTGGGTTGGTGTTTGAATTTATACTGTGTTAGGGGGGATAGGTCTTGTGCCGAAGTTCCTATAGTAATAAATTCTGATTTATTTGTGTTGACTCAGAATTGAGATAAGTTACCAAAAGTAATAATAGAGACATTAATGGAGCTACATAGGATTTTAAGTCTGTTAGCGTAAGTAGAATGTCATCTGCATATAAAGATACTTTGTATTTGTGTGATCCTATCTGAATACCTTTAATATCATGGGAGTTTCTAATAAAGGTCACAAGTACCTGTTGTTCCTGTGGGAAGCTTGGTCTGCCACTTTTCTGGGTTGATGCCCGGTCTTTTTGCAGTTGTAGGTAATGAAGGGGGAGGTTGTACAGATTATACAGGTGGATCAACGCCTAAGTTTTTGCAGAATGCTGCTGTGTCTTCTGGGTTTCTGCAGTAAAGTCTTTTATTGTCTTGAACTCCTTTCTCTGCTGTAAGGTTCTGGTTGAGAGGTCTTGGTATAGATGGATGATGTTTCCTCTGTATTTAACAGGTTGATGTCTTCTCGCTTGATTCAGTATCATCTCTTTTTCTTGAAAGTTTTTAAGTCTCATAATTATGTCCCTGGTGGGAGCTGTATCTGGAGGCTTGGGGCAGAGGGCCCAATGTGCTCTCACCCAGACAATGTTTTCTGTATAAGAGGATTCTTTTAGGAAGGAGAATAGACCCTGTAAGTATTCAGGAAAATCCCTGGGCAAGACAGATTCAGGAATGCCCCTTTGGCATAGATCTTTACATCTGCTTCTTTTTTCTAAATTGTCATTTTTTCCCATGAGGTAATCTATGATGTCTTGTTGTGATGTTGTTGTGTCCTTGATATGGAGAATATCATCTCTTACTTCTTCATGGTTAGCTTCAAGCATGTCAACCCTGGAGTTGAGGGTGGAAAGGTCTTGTTTCAGCTCTGCTAGCTCTTCGCGCTGACAGGTTCTGAATATCTCAGAGATGTCTTGTTTCGTAGCGAAATTTAAAAGTAAGGATTGTGGGATCTGGGAGCCACTTCCAGGTGGTGTTGAAGAATGGTGTTCCTGTAAATCCTGGGTAGTAATGTTTTTTTTCTAGGTCAGTGAATTTTTTTGAGGGTGACAGATTATGTAGGGTTAAAATAGGATGGCATAGTGTGGGACCTTGTATTTGAAGCTTTAGGGGCTTTGTCCGGTTTAAGGGGTCTTCTTGACGCTATCTTATGTAGGCTCTGTTAGGTGCTTTAAGCAGAGTAATAATTGGCTAAAGCTGGTGAAGAAATTTGCTGGTCACCCTGGCTATGATGTAGTAAGAAACAACTAGTGCTCCAAATGTTGTCACAGGGGTAGTGAGTGAGATAAAGTTAGTGAGGTACTCACAGCTATTAATTGTAGTGGTTCATCCCAATTTTATTAATCTAATATCCCCTTTTTACCTTTTTAAGTCCCTTAAGATATCTTAGGTGTTGCAGGTGTGTTTGGCCTGATGGTATTATTTTCATGGTGCTAGGAGTGCTTGCCTCCAGATGGAATATTAATGTTGTACTTCTTATATCTCTAGGTCACTCAGGCCCAATTAACCCTTCTGAGAGCTTAACTTATTTCCTTAGGTTTGCAGCGTCTTGTTATCCTGTTACCCCTTCCTTTCTTTTTATGTTTTTTAGGTGCAATCCACGCTTAGTGATGGCGTAGTATTTGCGGTGCGGGATTAATGTATGCCCTGTGTGTTAAATGGTGGTATTTCACAGCCTACCTTGCAGGCCCTTGATTTGGCCGTGTAGTTCCTTCAACTGCTGTGGCTTAAATGTGATTTTCTGTGCGCCCGCAGATTATTTTTGTAGTGCGGTGTCTCCTTCCCGGAGAGTACTGCTGCTACTGAGTAGTTTTCAGCTGCTTTTGATAGGTTTTTTTAATTGGTAGTTTTTTTATTTTATTAGAATAGTAATGTTAGGTTAATTTATAGTTTAATGTTAGTTTTTTTTTTTGTTTCACAGATAAGTTTTTTATTTTTTTAAAGATAGTTATATTGTAACTTTTAATTTAAAGTTAGAGGGTGTTAGGTTTAGGTGTTAATAGTTCAATTTAGTATTTTGCGATGTGGGGGTGCGGTGGTTTAGAGGTTAATAGATTTGTTTAGTGTCTGTGATGTTGGGGAGTGGCGGATTAGGAGTTAATAGGTTTATATAGTGTTGGAGATGGTGGGAGGTTTATTTAATAGTCGCAATGTGGGTGGGCGGCATATTAGGGATTAATAGGTGTAATATAGCATTTGTGATGCGGGAGGGCGGAGGTTTAGGGGTTAATAGGTAGTTTCCCTATAGAGTACTTTGTAACATTTTATTTATACGATTTGTTAAAAAAAATTGTTTATCAAAATCCATAACTACTGGTCTCAGATGGCGGAATGGCTCGTGTCGGTTATGCAAGCATTTTAGGCGGACCGCACAACCTGTAATACAGTGCTATGAAAAATCTTGCACTCAAACGTCATTTTTCTGAGTGCGGAATGGACGTTGCATTACAGGCTAAAATGCTTGCATAGTTAAAGGGTTATGAAACCCAAAATATTTATTTAATGACTCAGAGCATGCAGTTTTAAACAATTTTCTACTTTACTTAATTTATCAACTATTCTTTGTTCTCTTGTTCTCTTTTGTTCAAAAGCAGGAATGTAAGCTCAGGAGCGTGCATGTGTCTGGAGCACTAAATGGCAGCAGCTTTGCAAGAATGTTATCCATTTGCAAGAGCACATGGCAGCACTATTTCCTGCCGTGTAGTGTTCCAGACACTTACCTAGGTATTGCTTAAAGAAAGAATAACATGGGAACAAAGCAAATTTAATAACAGAAGTAATCTGAAAGCTTTTTTAAAATAGTTTGCTCTGACTGAATCACAAAAGAACATTATGGGGTTTCATATCCCTTTAAATTATCCTGATATAAATTAACAATAAGATTACCTGAGTTTAGAACTGGAACCGGTTGTGGAGGAAAGGAGCAGCTTTCAATTATTAGGAACTCAGTAGAATTATCTACAGACAAAGCCAAAGGTCAGAGACAGAAGTACAGTCCAGAACCAGGTGAATAAGCAGAAGGATAAGATAGATATGCTAAATCAGGGCTTTGAAACCAGAGAAATAGTCCAATAAATTGGCATCTCAATTAAGGGGTAAATCAGGTAGTATGACTCAAAAGCTCTACCAAAGTCAGGGTCCAGGTAACAGGTCAGAAACAGGTACACTCTGGTCTTCATGGTACAATAACCATGAACTAAATGGGAGTCTGAAAGGGCCTTTAAATACCTTCCATTTAGTCTTGAGCCAAAGACAAGGCTAAGGGACCTATTTAAGAAAGTGCAAGCGGACATGATCCGATATTGCGGATCATGTCCACTGCACATCGATAAATGTCGACAGCATACGCTGTCAGCATTTATCATTGCACAAGCAGTTCTTGTGAACTGCTGGTGCAATGCCGCCCACGCAGATTCGCTAGCAGGGGGTGTCTATCAACCCGATCATATTGGATCGGGTTGATTTCCAGCGATGTCTGTCCGCCGCTTCAGAGCAGGCGGACAGATTATGGAGCAGCGGTCTTTAGACCACTGCTTCATAAGTTGTGTTACGGGCGAGCCTGAAGGCTCGCCAGAAACACTGGGCATCAAGCTTCATACAGAGCTTGATAAATATGCCCCTAAAAGTTATTTCCACAGAAAGCATTCAAAGGAGTGCTAACTAGTTGACAATACCTTGAAGGAAGAAGTCCAAGAATCAGCACAACTGTCCATGGAGTCGGCAGCTCTTATATGATGCTACTCAACAATGTCCCTTGCTCCTGCAGCAGAGGATTCTCTCAAAGCAGCACTCCTGACTCTTCTGTGCCCCCAGACAGCGTGACCCCTAGGCTGCTGAGGCAGATAAAAGTTCCTGCACACAAAGCGGCTCAGACCATGCTGCTATGGAGCAGCGGAAGGTACAGCAAGGCTTCATCCAGGCTTAACTACTTTACACAAGGACTGATCCATCTGGAATGATTGACAACCATTTGAAGGCAGCAAATCCTGCCTAATAAGCCCTGCATGTTGGAGGAGAGGTTCCCTGCCTGAGATCATTGTTTACACACAGTTTGCTAAATAGCTGCCTGTATATTATATTTATGTTTCAATACCCATCACATTTTTAACTCTAAAGCAGGTATCTAGCCAGATATATAGTATTTTATATCATTCATATGTGTGTGTGGTATATGGTGTATGTGATGTGTGTGGTATGCGTGTTTAGTGTGCGTGTTTATTAATGTGTGTGTGTGTGATGTGTGTGGTGTGTGGTATGCATGTTTAGTGTGCGTGTTTATTAATGTGTGTGGTGTGTGTGATGTGTGTGTAGTGTGTGTGGTGTGTGATGTGTACGGTGTGCGTATGTAGTGTGCGTGCGTGTGTGCTTTTGTGTAGTGTGCGTGTGTTGTGTGTCATATGTGTTATGTGTGTGTGTGTGTGCGTATGTGGGTGTGGGGTGTGTGTGTAGTGTGTGTGATGTGTGTGGTGTGTGTGTGCGGTGTGTGCCTGTGTGGTGTGTGTCTGTTTAAATGGTGTTAAAATGTGCCAATAGCAATGGTAAAACTTGTAAACTTGTTGGCTGTCCCAGGAATCAATCAACTAACAAGGTTATTGAATAGTGTAAATTTGATATTCTTTAAGCTTTCTTGCGTTATAGTGTAAATATTATCTTTTGAACCCTTTCCCTCCTACAAATGTGCCTTTTCTAACTTTGCAGTAACTTTGTTAACCACATAAAGAAAGAAACTATTTTTTTGCTGCACAGCCAATTGTTCTTGCATTTATTCATTGAGGGTACTCCTCATTTTGGGTTTGGAAGCAAATGCAAATAATACAGCAAAATTTGTTTTGTTTTGGGTTGTTTTTTTGCATTTGTCCAAATCCAAATGCACAAGCCTAAGGCTAAGTGATGGGAAAGTCTCCTTTAGTAATTGTTTACCTTCTAGAGAGAGAGGATACAGCGTCATTTAAAAAGCAAAAAATACATTAAACTGTTTTGTTGATTACCTTTTTTGGCCTAATGATTACTGATTAGATTCTTTCAAAGTGCTTGGAATCAAGATCTATGTATTACTAAGAGAATCATTTAATACAAATTAATTGCGAAAGAAAACATATTGAAAATGTATTTTTGAAATGTTTTGTTCCTTAGGAGTGAAGTGGGGTGGGCTGCATATGGGGGTGGCATTGCTTCTTTTGGAGGAAGAAGTCCAAGAATCAGCACAACTCTCCATGGAGTCAGCAGCTCTTACTTGATGCTACTCAACAATGCCCCTTGTTCCCGCAGCAGATGATTCTTTTAAAGCAGCACTCCTGACTCTTCTGTGCCCCCAGACAGAGTGGCCCCTAGCCCGCTGAGACAGACAAAAGTTCCTACACACAAAGCGGCTCAGACCATGCTGTTATGGAGCAGCGGTAGTAGAGCAAGGCTTCAGTCACTTAACTACTTTACACAAGGACTGATCCATCTGGAATGATTGACAACCATTTAAAGGCAGCAAATCCTGCCTAATAAGCCCTGCATGTTGGAGGAGAGGTTCCCTGCCTGAGAACATTGTTTGCACACAGTTTGCTAAATCAATGCCTGTATATTACATTTATGTTTTAATACCCATCACATTTTTAACTCTAAAGCAGGTATCTAGCAAGATAAATAGTATTTCTTTCATGTAATTAGCAAGAGTCCATGAGCTAGTGACGTATGGGATATACATTCCTACCAGGAGGGGCAAAGTTTCCCAAACCTCAAAATGCCTATAAATACACCCCTCACCACACCCACAATTCAGTTTTACAAACTTTGCCTCCGATGGAGGTGGTGAAGTAAGTTTGTGCTAGATTCTACGTTGATATGCGCTCCGCAGCAAGTTGGAGCCCGGTTTTCCTCTCAGCGTGCAGTGAATGTCAGAGGGATGTGAGGAGAGTATTGCCTATTTGAATGCAGTGATCTCCTTCTAAGGGG
The DNA here is from genome assembly GCF_027579735.1 of Bombina bombina. Taxonomy (NCBI): domain Eukaryota; kingdom Metazoa; phylum Chordata; class Amphibia; order Anura; family Bombinatoridae; genus Bombina; species Bombina bombina. Next base: position 161,541,959 of record NC_069505.1, on the reverse strand, counting down.
TCTATTTCATAGGTTCTCTGTTATCGGTCGTAGAGATTCATCTCTTACCTCCCTTTTCAGATCGACGATATACTCATATATACCATTACCTCTGCTGATTCTCGTTTCAGTACTGGTTTGGCTTTCTACAAACATGTAGATGAGTGTCCTGGGGTAAGTAAATATTATTTTCTGTGACACTCTAAGCTATGGTTGGGCACTTTGTTTATAAAGTTCTAAATATATGTATTCAAACATTTATTTGCCTTGACTCAGAATGTTCAACATTCCTTATTTTCAGACAGTCAGTTTCATATTTGGGATAATGCATTTGATTTAATCATTTTTTCTTACCTTCAAAAATTTGACTTTTTTCCCTGTGGGCTGTTAGTTACTTTTTTGGCGCAAAAATTCTTTTCCGTTTCCGGCGTCATACGTGTCGCCGGAAGTTGCGTCATTTTTTGACGTTATTTTGCGCCAAAAATGTCGGCGTTCCGGATGTGGCGTCATTTTTGGCACCAAAAGCATTTAGGCGCCAAATAATGTGGGCGTCTTATTTGGCGCTAAAAAATATGGGCGTCGCTTTTGTCTCCACATTATTTAAGTCTCATTTTTCATTGCTTCTGGTTGCTAGAAGCTTGTTCTTTGGCATTTTTTCCCATTCCTGAAACTGTCATTTAAGGAATTTGATCAATTTTGCTTTATATGTTGTTGTTTTTTCTCTTACATATTGCAAGATGTCTCACGTTGCATCTGAGTCAGAAGATACTACAGGAAAATCGCTGTCTAGTGCTGGATCTACCAAAGCTAAGTGTATCTGCTGTAAACTTTTGGTAGCTATTCCTCCAGCTGTTGTTTGTATTGATTGTCATGACAAACTTGTTAATGCAGATAATATTTCCTTTAGTAAAGTACCATTGCCTGTTGCAGTTCCTTCAACATCTAAGGTGCAGAATGTTCCTGATGACATAAGAGATTTTGTTTCTGAATCCATAAAGAAGGCTATGTCTGTTATTTCTCCTTCTAGTAAACGTAAAAAATCTTTTAAAACTTCTCTCCCTACAGATGAATTTTTAAATGAACATCATCATTCTGATTCTGATGACTCTTCTGGTTCAGAGGATTCTGTCTCAGAGGTTGATGCTGATAAATCTTCATATTTATTTAAAATGGAATTTATTCGTTCTTTACTTAAAGAAGTTCTAATTGCTTTAGAAATAGAGGATTCTGGTCCTCTTGATACTAAATCTAAACGTTTGGATAAGGTATTTAAATCTCCTGTGGTTATTCCAGAAGTTTTTCCTGTTCCTAATGCTATTTCTGCAGTAATTTCCAAAGAATGGGATAAATTGGGTAATTCATTTACTCCTTCTAAACGTTTTAAGCAATTATATCCTGTGCCGTCTGACAGATTAAAATTTTGGGACAAAATCCCTAAAGTTGATGGGGCTATTTCTACCCTTGCTAAACGTACTACTATTCCTACGTCAGATGGTACTTCGTTTAAGGATCCTTTAGATAGGAAAATTGAATCCTTTCTAAGAAAAGCTTATCTGTGTTCAGGTAATCTTCTTAGACCTGCTATATCTTTGGCTGATGTTGCTGCAGCTTGAACTTTTTGGTTGGAAACCTTAGCGCAACAAGTAACACATCATGATTCTCATGATATTATTATTCTTCTTCAGCATGCTAATAATTTTATCTGTGATGCCATCTTTGATATTATCAGGGTTGATGTCAGGTTTATGTCTCTAGCTATTTTAGCTAGAAGAGCTTTATGGCTTAAGACTTGGAATGCTGATATGGCTTCTAAATCAACTCTACTTTCCATTTCTTTCCAGGGTAACAAATTATTTGGTTCTCAGTTGGATTCTATTATTTCAACTGTTACTGGCGGGAAAGGAACTTTTTTACCACAGGATAAAAAATCTAAGGGTAAAAACAGAGCTAATAATCGTTTTCGTTCCTTTCATTTCAACAAAGAACAAAAACCTGATCCTTCATCCTCAGGAGCAGTTTCAGTTTGGAAACCATCTCCAATCTGGAATAAATCCAAGCCATCCAGAAAGGCAAAGCCTGCTTCTAAGTCCACATGAAGGTGCGGCCCTCATTCCAGCTCAGCTGGTAGGGGGCAGGTTACGTTTTTTCAAAGAAATTTGGATCACTTCTGTTCACAATCTTTGGATTCAGAACATTGTTTCAGAAGGGTACAGAATTGGTTTCAAGTTGAGACCTCCTGCAAAGAGATTTTTTCTTTCCCGTGTCCCAGTAAATCCAGTAAAAGCTCAAGCATTTCTGAATTGTGTTTCAGATCTAGAGTTGACTGGAGTAATTGTGCCAGTTCCAGTTCAGGAACAGGGGATGGGGTTTTATTCAAATCTCTTCATTGTACCAAAGAAGGAGAATTCCTTCAGACCAGTTCTGGATCTAAAAATATTGAATCGTTATGTAAGGATACCAACGTTCAAGATGGTAACTGTAAGGACTATCTTGCCTTTTGTTCAGCAAGGGAATTATATGTCCACAATAGATTTACAGGATGCATATCTGCATATTCCGATTCATCCGGATCATTATCGGTTCCTGAGATTCTCTTTCTGGACAAGCATTACCAGTTTGTGGCTCTACCGTTTGGCCTTGCTACAGCTCCAAGAATTTTTACAAAGGTTCTCGGTGCCCTTCTGTCTGTAATCAGAGAACAGGGTATTGTGGTATTTCCTTATTTGGACGATATCTTGGTACTTGCTCAGTCTTTACATTTAGCAGAATTTCATACGAATCGACTTGTGTTGTTTCTTCAAGATCATGGTTGGAGGATCAATTTACCAAAAAGTTGATTGATTCCTCAGACAAGGGTAACCTTTCTGGGTTTCCAAATAGATTCAGTGTCTATGACTCTGTCTTTAACAGACAAGAGGCGTCTAAAACTGATGGCAGCTTGTCGAAACCTTCAGTCACAATCATTCCCTTCGGTAGCCTTATGCATGGAAATTCTAGGTCTTATGACTGCTGCATCGGATGCGATCCCCTTTGCTCGTTTTCACATGCGACCTCTTCAGCTTTGTATGCTGAATCAATGGTGCAAGGATTACACAAAGATATCTCAATTAATATCTTTAAAACCGATTGTTCGACACTCTCTAACGTGGTGGACAGATCACCATCGTTTAATTCAGGGGGCTTCTTTTGTGCTTCCGACCTGGACTGTAATTTCAACAGATGCAAGTCTCACAGGTTGGGGAGCTGTGTGGGGATCTCTGACGGCACAAGGAGTTTGGGAATCTCAGGAGGTGAGATTAACGATCAATATTTTGAAACTCCGTGCAATTTTCAGAGCTCTTCAGTTTTGGCCTCTTCTGAAGAGAGAATCGTTCATTTGTTTTCAGACAGACAATGTCACAACTGTGGCATACATCAATCATCAAGGAGGAACTCACAGTCCTCTGGCTATGAAAGAAGTATCTCGAATTTTGGTTTGGGCGGAATCCAGCTCCTGTCTAATCTCTGCGGTTCATATCCCAAGTGTAGACAATTGGGAAGCGGATTATCTCAGTCGCCAAACGTTGCATCCGGGCGAATGGTCTCTTCACCCAGAGGTATTTCTTCAGATCGTTCAAATGTGGGAACTTCCAGAATTAGATTTGATGGCGTCCCATCTAAACAAGAAACTTCCCAGGTATCTGTCCAGATCCCGGGATCCTCAGGCGGAGGCAGTGGATGCATTATCACTTCCTTGGAAGTATCATCCTGCCTATATCTTTCCGCCTCTAGTTCTTCTTCCAAGAGTAATCTCCAAGATTCTGAAGGAATGCTCGTTTGTTCTGCTGGTAGCTCCGGCATGGCCTCACAGGTTTTGGTATGCGGATCTTGTCCGGATGGCCTCTTGCCAACCGTGGACTCTTCCGTTAAGACCAGACCTTCTGTCACAAGGTCCTTTTTTCCATCAGGATCTGAAATCCTTAAATTTAAAGGTATGGAGATTGAACGCTTGATTCTTCGTCAAAGAGGTTTCTCTGACGCTGTGATTAATACTATGTTACAGGCTCGTAAATCTGTATCTAGAGAGATATATTATAGAGTCTGGAAGACTTATATTTCTTGGTGTATTTCTCATCATTTTTCTTGGCATTCTTTTAGAATTCCGAGAATTTTACAGTTTCTTCAGGATGGTTTAGATAAAGGTTTGTCCGCAAGTTCCTTGAAAGGACAAATCTCTGCTCTTTTTGTTCTTTTTCACAGAAAGATTGCTATTCTTCCTGATATTCATTGTTTTGTACAAGCTTTGGTTCGTATAAAACCTGTCATTAAGTCAATTTCTCCTCCTTGGAGTTTGAATTTGGTTCTGGGGGCTCTTCAAGCTCCTCCGTTTGAACCTATGCATTCATTGGACATTAAATTACTTTCTTGGAAAGTTTTGTTCCTTTTGGCCATCTCTTCTGCCAGAAGAGTTTCTGAATTATCTGCTCTTTCTTGTGAGTCTCCTTTTCTGATTTTTCATCAGGATAAGGCGGTATTGCGAACTTCTTTTGAATTTTTACCTAAAGTTGTGAATTCCAACAACATTAGTAGAGAAATTGTGGTTCCTTCATTATGTCCTAATCCTAAGAATTCTAAGGAGAAATCGCTGCATTCTTTGGATGTTGTTAGAGCTTTGAAATATTATGTTGAAGCTACTAAATCTTTCAGAAAGACTTCTAGTCTATTTGTTATCTTTTCCGGTTCTAGAAAAGGCCAGAAAGCTTCTGCCATTTCTTTGGCATCTTGGTTGAAATCTTTAATTCATCTTGCCTATGTTGAGTCGGGTAAAACTCCGCCTCAGAGAATTACAGCTCATTCTACTAGGTCAGTTTCTACTTCCTGGGCGTTTAGGAATGAAGCTTCGGTTGATCAGATTTGCAAAGCAGCAACTTGGTCCTCTTTGCATACTTTTACTAAATTCTACCATTTTGATGTATTTTCTTCTTCTGAAGCAGTTTTTGGTAGAAAAGTACTTCAGGGAGCGAATTCAGTTTGAATCTTCTGCTTATGTTTTTCGTTAAACTTTATTTTGGGTGTGGATTATTTTCAGCAGGAATTCGCTGTCTTTATTTTATCCCTCCCTCTCTAGTGACTCTTGTGTGGAAAGATCCACATCTTGGGTAATCATTATCCCATACGTCACTAGCTCATGGACTCTTGCTAATTACATGAAAGAAAACATAATTTATGTAAGAACTTACCTGATAAATTCATTTCTTTCATATTAGCAAGAGTCCATGAGGCCCGCCCTTTTTTTGGGGTGGTTATAATTTTTTTTTTGTATAAAGCACAATTATTCCAATTCCTTATTTTATATGCTTTCGCACTTTTTTCTTATCACCCCACTTCTTGGCTATTCGTTAAACTGAATTGTGGGTGTGGTGAGGGGTGTATTTATAGGCATTTTGAGGTTTGGGAAACTTTGCCCCTCCTGGTAGGAATGTATATCCCATACGTCACTAGCTCATGGACTCTTGCTAATATGAAAGAAATGAATTTATCAGGTAAGTTCTTACATAAATTATGTTTTTATATCATTCATATGTGTGTGTGGTATATGGTGTATGTGATGTGTGTGGTGTGTGTGTGTGTGGTGTGGTGTGCGTGTTTATAAATGTGTGTGTGTGGTTTGTGCTTGTGTGCGTGTGTCATGTGTGTGGTGTGTGTGTGTGTGTGTGTGGTGTGTGTGTTGTGTGTGATGTGTATGGTGTGCTTATGTAGTGTGCGTGCATGCTTTTGTGTAGTGTGTGTGCGTGTGTGCGTGCGTGCGTTGTGTGTTATGTGTGTGATGTGTGTGTGTGTTTGTGTGGTGTGTGTGGGGTGTGTCATGTGTGTTATGTTTGTGGGGTGTGTGTGTAAAGTGTGTGATGTGTGTGGTGTATCTGATGTGTGTGGTGTGTGTGGTTTGTGTGGTGTGTGTGTGCGGTGTGTGCCTGTGTGGTGTGTGTCTGTTTAAATGGTGTTTAAATTTGCCAGTAGCAATGGTAAAACGTGTAAACTTGATATTCTTTAACCTGTCTTGCCTATATAGTGTAAATATTATCTTTTGAACCCTTTCCCTCCTACAAATGTGCCTTTTCTAACTTTGCAGTAACTTTTTTAACCACATGAAGAAAGAAACAAATTTATTGCTGCACAGCCAATCGTTCTTGCATTTATTCATTGAGGGTACTCCTCATTTTGGGGTTGGAAACAAATGCAAATAATACAGCAAAATTTGTTTTGTTTTGGGTTGTTTTCTTTTAATTTGTCCAAATCCAAATGCACAAGCCTAAGGCTAAGTGATGGGAAAGTCTCCTTTAGTAATTGTTTACCTTCTAGAGAGAGAGGATACAGCGTCATTTAAAAAGAAATAAATACATTAAACTGTTTTGTTGATTACCTTTTTTGGCCTAATGATTACTGATTAGATTCTTTCAAAGTGCTTGGAATCAAGATCTATGTATTACTAAGCGAATCATTTGATACAAATTAATTGTGAAAGCCAAGAAAACATATTGAAAATGTATTTTTGAAATGTTTTGTTCCTTAGGAGTGAAGTGGGGTGGGCCGCATATGGGGGTGGCATTGCTTCTTTTGGATAGTGAATCTGCCAGAAAAAATATACAGCACGGTTGTAATAAACATGTTCCTGAAAAATGTTCTGTTATCCAAAAAGTACAAACTTTGCTTAGTATATTTTTATTTTTTTTTGCAAATGAGTAATTATGACTATTTTTATATTGTGTGCACCATATGTACATTGATAATTAGATGAATTGCTGCTTTATAGAACGTGTAGTGGATACATTCAATGTCTGCCAAGCAGAAGCTGTAGGAGGTTAAAGGGACATAAACAACTGTGATTTAAAAAAAGAAGGGCAAAATACAGCGCAACCTGGATTCTAGGTGATATAATTTAATAATTGCTATATATAAACCAATTAAAATCTACTTACACAATTAAATCATAAACTCAGATCAATACACCCCAGAGATCTTTCCACATGGCGATCGAAGTAACGCCAACCTCATGTGCTGCAGTTTTCCAGGTCACTACAGCAACTCTGAAGGATCAGTTACTTCAGGAAAAAAAAATTCTCGGTGCGCATTGAAAAAGGTCTATGCAATAAGGTCACTGGTGCCTGCTACAAAATATCTATTTGTATCATCCAGAATGTTTAATTAAGCTTATTACAAAATTGCACATTGGACATTTTGCACCCTTTTCCTGTAATCTGCCTCTGAAATCTGTGAGTTGTACATTTCTGAGAATTGGAAGTGCACACTGCAGACTTCACAAGCCCAACCCTGCTACATATCTGTCCCTAATGGCAGTCAGCAGAGGTGGTAAGATAAGGCACTGCAAAGAAACATACAGTCTGCTAACAAGATACTGTATTTTATGTCTCTTTAAAAGCAAGAAAATAAAAATAAAAATTAGAAATGAAATTCTTAAATAGCTTCTGAATTTTAAAACAGGTATAAGATCAGCCTATACCTGGAATAAAAAGTGTGTCCTTCAAGCAAGTGAGTTGAAGAGGTTTATTATATTATTATCCGTTTTTGTTTTGTTCCATTTTTAAAGTGTTAGCACGTCTCAATGTCTGTCGCTTGCTCAATGAGCCCCCGCCATCTTGTCTTAGACCATAACAAGAAAAAAAACATATAAAGGCGAATCTGCAGGAAGCAGAACACAAGCATCAAATCGCAGGCTTTCTCTGACAAAACTGTAATTTATAGTAAACTGTGACACCTTTTAAATGCTGTGACTTATTCATGTATCAAACTGCTTGGTTGCATAAGTTTTCAAAACTGCTCAGGTCATTTCTTTTGATGTGAAGGCAGCTTTAGAAGGAGATACAAAATACATTGCACCAATATTACAAGATGTGTGCTATTTTGTACTTTTGCTTGAGCATATACTTTGGGTAGCGCACGTATTACAAGTTGAAAGTAAAATGTTTCTGGGCATGCGAAACCTGTTGCACGCTAACCAAATATCGCGACTGCAGTAAAGAAGTTATGAATATTTCACATCCCAATGTTCTTCACATACAGAACAATGTATTTGTATTGTAAATATTGTATTGTAAATATATATACCTATTCCTGTATATCTATTCTTATAGATTTATAGATAAAGATATATATTTTACATTAACATTATCACATTTAAATAGAAATTAAAAAATGTAATAATAAAAAAAAATTCTATGTGAAGAACATAAGAATGTAAAATATGCATAGCGCGATTCAGGTTTCGCAATTTAGGTCTAACGCGGTGTCAGGTTAGAGCACATGAAGAATTATTAATCTCAATGTGTGTTATTGAAATATTACACATAAAATAATAAAAATATTAATAAAAATTATTATACGAACTGTCCAAAATCCATAGAATATATATATGATACAGTATGCATTAAAACAAATATAATTTTTATTCATATTTTTTAATATTTTATAAATAATATTTCAATAACGCGCATCGAAGTTAGGAATTGTTCCTGTGCACTAACCCGATACCATGTTAGACCTAAATCGTGATGTCGGGTTAGCGCACATACGGCTAGATTTGGAGTTTTGTCGGTAACGACCCGAAAAACTAATGCCGGCTTTTTTCTGGCCGCACCATAAAAATAACTCTGGTATTGAGAGTCCACATAAAGGCTGCGTTAGGCTCCAAAAAAGGAGCGTAGAGCATTTTTAACGCAGCTTAAACTCTCGATACCAGAGTTGCTTACGCAAGCGGCCAGCCTCAAAAACGTGCTCGTGCACGATTCTCCCATAGGAAATAATGGGGCTGTTTGAGCTGAAAAAAAACCTAACACCTGCAAAAAAGCCGCGTTCAGCTCCTAACGCAGCCCCATTGTTTGCTATGGGGAAACACTTCCTACGTCTGCACCTAACACCCTAACATGTACCCCGAGTCTAAACACCCCTAACCTTACACTTACTAACCCCTAATCTGCCGCCCCCGCTATCGCTGACCCCTGCATATTATTATTAACCCCTAATCTGCCGCTCCGTAAACCGCCGCTACTTACATTATGCCTATGTACCCCTAATCTGCTGCCCTAACATCGCCGACCCCTATATTATATTTATTAACCCCTAATCTGCCCCCCACAACGTCGCCTCCACCTGCCTACACTTATTAACCCCTAATCTGCCGACCGGACCTGAGCGCTACTATAATAAAGTTATTAACCACTAATCCGCCTCACTAACCCTATAATAAATAGTATTAACCCCTAATCTGCCCTCCCTAACATCGCCGACACCTAACTTCAATTATTAACCCCTAATCTGCCGACTGGAGCTCACCGCTATTCTAATAAATGTATTAACCCCTAAAGCTAAGTCTAACACTAACACCCCCCTAAGTTAAATATACAGGGAGTGTAGAATTATTAGGCAAGTTGTATTTTTGAGGATTAATTTTATTATTGAACAACAACAATGTTCTAAATGAACCCAAAAAACTCATTAATATCAAAGCTGAATAGTTTTGAAAGTAGTTTTTAGTTTGTTTTTAGTTATAGCTATTTTAGGGGGATATCTGTGTGTGCATGTGACTATTACTGTGCATAATTATTAGGCAACTTAACAAAAAACAAATATATACCCATTTCAATTATTTATTTTTACCAGTGAAACCAATATAACATCTCAACATTCACAAATATACATTTCTGACATTCAAAAACAAAACAAAAACAAATCAGTGACCAATATAGCCACCTTTCTTTGCAAGGACACTCAAAAGCCTGCCATCCATGGATTCTGTCAGTGTTTTGATCTGTTCACCATCAACATTGCGTGCAGCAGCAACCACAGCCTCCCAGACACTGTTCAGAGAGGTGTACTGTTTTCCCTCCTTGTAAATCTCACATTTGATGATGGACCACAGGTTCTCAATGGGGTTCAGATCAGGTGAACAAGGAGGCCATGTCATTAGATTTTCTTCTTTTATACCTTTTCTTGCCAGCCACGCTGTGGAGTACTTGGACGCATGTGATGGAGCATTGTCCTGCATGAAAATCATGTTTTTCTTGAAGGATGCAGACTTCTTCCTGTACCACTGCTTGAAGAAGGTATCTTCCAGAAACTGGCAGTAGGACTGGGAGTTGAGCTTGACTCCATCCTCAACCCGAAAAGGCCCCACAAGCTCATCTTTGATGATACCAGCCCAAACCAGTACTCCACCTCCACCTTGCTGGCGTCTGAGTCGGACTGGAGCTCTCTGCCCTTTACCAATCCAGCCACGGGCCCATCCATCTGGCCCATCAAGGCTCACTCTCATTTCATCAGTTCATAAAACCTTAGAAAAATCAGTCTTGAGATATTTCTTGGCCCAGTCTTGACGTTTCAGCTTGTGTGTCTTGTTCAGTGGTGGTCGTCTTTCAGCCTTTCTTACCTTGGCCATGTCTCTGAGTATTGCACACCTTGTGCTTTTGGGCACTCCAGTGATGTTGCAGCTCTGAAATATGGCCAAACTGGTGGCAAGTGGCATCTTGGCAGCTGCAAGCTTGACTTTTCTCAGTTCATGGGCAGTTATTTTGCGCCTTGGTTTTTCCACACGCTTCTTGCGACCCTGTTGACTATTTTTAATGAAATGATTGATTGTTCGATGATCACGCTTCAGAAGCTTTACAATTTTAAGAGTGCTGCATCCCTCTGCAAGATATCTCACTATTTTTTACTTTTCTGAGCCTGTCAAGTCCTTCTTTTGACCCATTTTGCCAAAGGAAAGGAATTTGCCTAATAATTATGCACACCTGATATAGGGTGTTGATGTCATTAGACCACACCCCTTCTCATTACAGAGATGCACATCACCTAATATGCTTAATTGGTAGTAGGCTTTCGAGCCTATACAGCTTGGAGTAAGACAACATGCATAAAGAGGATGATGTGGTCAAAATACTCATTTGCCTAATAATTCTGCACTCCCTGTAATTTACATCTAACGAAATTAATTAACTCTTATTAAATAAATTATTCCTATTTAAAGATAAATACTTACCTGTAAAATAAATCCTAATATAGCTACAATATAAATTATAATTATATTATAGCTATTTTAGGATTAATATTTATTTTACAGGTAACTTTGTATTTATTTTAACCAGGTACAATAGCTATTAAATAGTTAAGAACTATTTAATAGCTAAAATAGTTAAAATAATTACAAAATTACATGTAAAAGAAATCCTAACCTATGTTACAATTAAACCTAACACTACACTATCAATAAATTAATTAAATACAATTCCTACAAATAACAACAATTAAATAAACTAGCTAAAGTACAAAAAATAAAAAAGAACTAAGTTACAAAAAATAAAACAATATTTACAAACATAAGAAAAATATTACAACAATTTTAAACTAATTACACCTACTCTAAGCCCCCTAATAAAATAACAAAGCCCCCCAAAATAAAAAAAAATGCCCTACCCTATTCTAAATAACTAAAGTTCAAAGCTCTTTTACCTTACCAGCCCTGAACAGGGCCCTTTGCGGGGCATGCCCCAAGAAGTTCAGCTCTTTTGCCTGTAAAAAAAAAACATACAATACCCAAGCCCCCCAACATTACAACCCACCACCCACATACCCCTAATCTAACCCAAACTCCCCTTAAATAAACCTAACACTAAGCCCCTGAAGATCTTCCTACCTTGTCTTCACCTCACCGGGTTCAACGATCTGTCCAGAAGAGCTCCTCCGATGTCCTGATCCAAGCCCAAGCGGGGGGCTGAAGAGGTCCATGATCCGGCTGAAGTCTTCATCCAAGCTGGAGCTGAAGAGGTCCATGATCCGGATGAAGTCTTCATCCAAGCGGGAGCTGAAGAGGTCCATGATCTGGATGAAGTCTTCTATCAACGGCATCTTCAATCTTCTTTCTTCCGGATCAATCTTGCAGACCTCCGACGCGGAACATCCTCTTCTCCCGACGCCTACTAGCCGAATGACGGTTCCTTTAAGGGACGTCATCCAAGATGGCGTCCCTCGAATTCCGATTGGCTGATAGGATTCTATCAGCCAATCGGAATTAAGGTAGGAATATTCTGATTGGCTGATGGAATCAGCCAATTAGAATCAAGTTCAATCCGATTGGCTGATCCAATCAGCCAATCAGATTGAGCTTGCATTCTATTGGCTGTTCCGATCAGCCAATAGAATGCAAGCTCAATCTGATTGGCTGATTGGATCAGCCAATCGGATTGAACTTGATTCTGATTGGCTGATTCCATCAGCCAATCAGAATATTCCTACCTTAATCTTCAGGGGCTTAGTGTTAGGTTTATTTAAGGGGGGTTTGGGTTAGATTAGGGGTATGTGGGTGGTGGGTTGTAATGTTGGGGGGCTTGGGTATTGTATGTTTTTTTTTACAGGCAAAAGAGCTGAACTTCTTGGGGCATGCCCCACAAAGGGCCCTGTTCAGGGCTGGTAAGGTAAAAGAGCTTTGAACTTTAGTTATTTAGAATAGGGTAGGGCATTTTTTTATTTTGGGGGGCTTTGTTATTTTATTAGGGGGCTTAGAGTAGGTGTAATTAGTTTAAAATTGTTGTAATATTTTTCTTATGTTTGTAAATATTTTTTTATTTTTTGTACTTTAGCTAGTTTATTTAATTGTTGTTATTTGTAGGAATAGTATTTAATTAATTTATTGATAGTGTAGTGTTAGGTTAATTGTAGGTAGTTTATTTAATTAATTTATTGATAGTGTAGTGTTAGGTTTAATTGTAACTTAGGTTAGGATTTCTTTTACAGGTAAATTTGTAATTATTTTAACTATTTTAGCTATTAAATAGTTCTTAACTATTTAATAGCTATTGTACCTGGTTAAAATAAATACAAAGTTACCTGTAAAATAAATATTAATCCTAAAATAGCTACAATTTAATTATAATTTATATTGTAGCTATATTAGGATTTATTTTACAGGTAAGTATTAATCTTTAAATAGGAATAATTTATTTAATAAGAGTTAATTAATTTCGTTAGATTTAAATTATATTTAACTTAGGTGGGTGTTATTGTTAGGGTTAGACTTAGCTTTAGGGGTTAATACATTTATTAGAATAGCGGTGAGGTCCGGTCGGCAGATTAGGGGTTAATAAGTGTAGGCAGGTGGAGGCGACGTTGTGGGGGCAGATTAGGGGTTAATAAATATAATATAGGGGTTGGCGGTGTTAGGGGCAGCAGATTAGGGGTACATAAGGATAACGTAGGTGGCGGCGCTTTGCGGTTGGCAGATTAGGGGTTAATTATTGTAGGTAGCTGGCTGCGACGTTGTGGGGGGCAGATTAGGGGTTAATAAATATAATATAGGGGTCAGCGGTGTTAGGGGCAGCAGATTAGGGGTACATAAGGATAACGTAGGTGGCGGCGCTTTGCGGTCGGCAGATTAGGGGTTAATAAGTGTAGGTAGGTGGAGGTGACGTTGTGGGGGGCAGGGGTTAATAAATATAATACAGGGGTCGGCAGTGTTAGGGGCAGCAGATTAGGGGTACATAAGGATAACGTAGGTGGCGGTCGGCAGATTAGGGGTTAAAAAAATTTATTCGAGTGTCGGCGATGTGGGGGGACCTCGGTTTAGGGGTACATAGGTAGTTTATGGGTGTTAGTGTACTTTAGAGCACAGTAGTTAAGAGCTTTATAAACCAGCGTTAGCCCAGAAAGCTCTTAACTACTGACTTTTTTCCTGCGGCTGGAGTTTTGTCGTTAGATGTCTAACGCTCACTTCAAACACGACTCTAAATACCGGAGTTAGAAAGATCCCATTGAAAAGATAGGATACGCAATTTACGTAAGGGGATCTGCGGTATGGAAAAGTCGCGGCTGAAAAGTGAGTGTTAGACCCTATTTTGAGTGACTCCAAATACCGGCGGTAGCCTAAAACCAGCGTTAGGAGCCTCTAACGCTGGTTTTCACGGCTAACGCCAAACTCCAAATCTAGGCCATAAAGAATTACTTATCTTACTTTTCGTTATTGTAATATTAAATATATGTTTTTAAAAATGTATAATTATTAAAAACTATATATATATATATATATATATATATATATTATTGATTACTTAGCATTTTTTACAGTCTATAATAATTTTTAACATTTTTTTTTATATTTTATTTGTAATATTTCTATAACGGAATGTAAAGATTAGTGATTTTTCATGTGATCTAACCCGACATCACGTTAGACCTAAAATGTGAAACCTGTGCGTTACACATATGTTACATTTCTATGTTCTTCACATAGATTTGTTTTTTAATTTTTAGTATTTAAGGGACAGTATACACCAATTTTCATATAACTGCTTGTAATAGACACTACTATAAAGAAGAATATGCACAGATACTGATCTAAAAATCAATCTAGTGTAAAACCTTTAAAAAATGTACTTAGAAGCTCCTAATTTAGCACTGTTGATGAAGTTACGCTGGGACACCCACTGATATGGGCTAGAAAGCAAAACGAGTAGATACTCCCCCCTCCCCTGCATATGAAAAGAACCTTTACACAATCAGGAGCAAGCTGGAGTCTGTAGACATCAGTATACATCTAAACCTTTGGGGCTTGGTTAGGAGTCTGAAAATTAGCACAATGTTATTTAAAAATAAGCAAAACTATATAATTAAAAAATAAACAAACTTGTATCCAAACAAAAATCTACTGTACAATGTCCCTTTAAATATATATTTCTAAATATATGTGATAATGTTAATGTAAAATAGCTATATATACCTATAAATCCATAAGAATATATTTACTGGTGTAGGTATATACAGATATATATAGAATTATAAATTTACAATAAAAATTAAATTATCTTGTAAGTGAAGAACATAAAACATATAACGACATAAATACATCTTTACACACACAAATATATATATATATATATATATACACATATATATGTATGTATATATACAATATATACAATATAGCCCTTTGCTGTCAAATACCTTGTCGTATACCATATACATTTTTTTTAATGAAATTAAGGATTTTAATAAGATAGTGCTAATAGGAGTGTAACTATAATTAACTTTCAACTTGTAATACGTGCGCTATTTCCGACGTGTTAAAAAAACTGATATTGCTGGCCCTCAACAGTTGGAACGCCACGTGTAATCTAGCCCTTAGTGTATGAATAGTCAGTCATTTCTTACATTGGAAAAAAAATCTGTGTTTCTCGTAGCTGGTGATTAAGTACCTTTAGGGGCCAGATTTAAAGGGAAATAAAACTCAAAATTATTATTTTGTGATCCAGACAAAGCAGTTTTAAAAAAGTTTCTAATTTACTTCAATGATCAAAAATTTACTTAATTCTCATAGCATTAATTGTTGAAGATACACCTAGGTAGGTATAGTGCACGTTTCTGGAAAAGGAAAGTGATGGGAAACACTGCTGCCACCCAATATTCCTGCTACTGTATAACATAATTATAAAACTGTTGCCGTAAATTGCTTCAGTCATGTACACACTCCTACACCTTCCTACCTGCTTTTTAACAAAGGATACCAAAGAAACAAATACATTTCATAACAGAAATACATCTGAAACATAAATTAAAATGTTGAGGTTTAATTTCTTTTTAAACTTCTCTAAAACAATCAGAATTACCAACCCTCTTCATGGACCAGGGCCTATATCAGATCCCAGACCATAATTATGTCTCATGTCCCCCCTTACATTTTAGGTTATGTATTGACCAAAATCAGGGAAAACTGTAAGACCAGGTTCATCTACCTATTGGCACCTTATTTTTTCAAATGTACATATGGCTTATAGGTATTTCCTGCTAACGCTTATTGGTTCATAAGTACTTCCTGCTAGTGTTCATTGAGCATCAGAACTAGTCTATGAACATTAATACATTTACTTCATATTTATTTTTACAACACATAATGTTAAATTGTTACTTTTATATAAGGAGGTTCCAACATGTTTTAGTTCAATGTTCCTTTAATTTTTGACAGGCAATATTCCTACTACAGAAGACTACAGATCATACGGAATATGATTCCCTAATCACATTCCATTTGTATTTGTTGGGCCAGCACCACTGTTTCCAGGCCAGATGTATGTCCAACTTGCATCTCATTTGTTGTCTAAAATAAGCTTGTTTATAAAGACCACTGGCAACATCCATGATTCACTTGCCGTTTGCATACAAGATTTAAAAAACAAATGTTAATTGGCTGATGTTTAGAGCTCTTTCCAACATACAAGTCAAGGAGTAAAGTTAGTTGATTGGCCACTGCATGAAAATGCCACTCAGGAAGTCCAGGCTGATAAGATGATATAACTGTGGTGTAAAAGGGTGCTTGACGGTACAGCATACCAGAAAATCCGCTAGTGTGAAAGATCAGTTGACACTTCCCATTTTACAATTTGATTCTATTTTCTTTACTAGGAAGTAAAGATGTTTTTATGTCTACCCTACGGAAGAATGTACTATCAATTGTCTACAAGAATAGAAATAGGATACTTAAATGTGTTTCCTAGTTTCCTGGTATAGTAAGGGAACAAAGCACTCTTAATCAAACATATCACTTTTACTTGTTTGCATTTCACAAGCAGTGCGGCACAAAATAACTACAATCTAAAAATATCTCCCACCCCTGAACACCATGAAAATACACTTCATGGTTAGGTATTCAGACAACCACCTCTAGATCCTTTCCCAGGACTATTAGAAATACACCTAATATTTATAGAATAGATTAATAGAATCAGCAGTCATAGGGGCATATTTATCAAGTTCCGTATGGAGCTTGAGGCCCCTTGTTTCCGGCGAGCCTGGAAACAGAAGTTATGAAGCAACGGTCTAAAGACCGCCTGCTTCATAACTTGTCTGCTTGCTCTGAGGAGGCGAACAGAAATCAACCCAATCAAATACGATAGGGTTGATTGACACCACCTGCTAGCAGCCAATTGGCTGCAAATCTGGGGAGGGCGGCATTGCAACAGCAGTTCACAAGAACTGCTGGTGCAATGATAAATGCAGGCAGCGTATGCTGTCAGCATTTATCGATGGGCAGTGATGTGCAGCAGACATGATATGTTACTTTGTATCATGTCCACTCACACATTGATAAATATACCCAATAATGTTAACTCAACTGTCTGTAAAAAAAACTGTAGGTGAAAATACCAGTCAGGAGGTCTGGGCTGATAAAATGATATAACTGTGGTGTAAAATTGGGCTTTAAGGAACAGTATACCAGATATCCGCCAGTGTGAAAGATCTGTTGACATATGTTATTGTTCAATTGGATTATATTTTCTGTACTACAAAGATATGTTTTTATATCTATGCTACAGAGGAACATAAATCTGTTGTTGATGCCTGCCTGCTGTAATATTGGGATGCCTCTTAGACAATAAGACATTTGTTTTAATTTACAAGACTAAAGACTTTTAATATTTTTCTAAATATGAATAATAGATTTTAGGTGTAAAACAAATGCTAGAAAATAATGGAGACAGAAAGCCTAGACCTTTATAAAAATAAAAAATAAACATGCATTACATTTGAAGGTGTCTCCTAAAGTTGGGATATACACATCTTAAGTTACAGGTGGTTATCTTTCCAATTAATCAAAATCTTCTGCATGCAAATTGACCGCAAGCTTTTTGTTGTGTTTCCAGCTTTTAAGCTATTCTAAATTGTGCAAGCCTTCAAGGGCTTAGAAATGTGCATATGAACCTCCTAGGTTTAGCTTTCAACTAAGAATACCAAGAGAACAAAGCAAAATTGATGTTTCAAGTAAATTTGAAAATTGTTTAAAATTACATGCCCTATCTGAATAATGAAAGTTTGTTTTGGACTAGACTATCCGTTTAACTTTTCAAACATCTTGGACCTCTTTAAAACATTTGTAAGCCTATTTTGAGTGTACAACTTTAACTTTTTAAATATACTTTCAAATTGAAGTTCTTCTGCATGCTCAATTAGGATTGGCAAAAACATGGTCTCTGGGAATTGTTCTCTTAAAATTAATCTTTTTTTTTTCTCTGTCATTTCATAATAGATCTGAGAGTTCACTGTCAGAGGTTTATTTATTTTCCCTCTACGCTTGAGAGTTGGTGAAACGTAAAGGGGAACGTTTATGCATAGGACATTAGGTTGTAGAAAAGATTAATTCAAATAAATTATTGTCTCCAGGTTGTAAAAATTAAAGAACTAAAAAAGTTATAAATATCCATTTAGAAAAAAATAGGGCACAACATGAATATGTGTTGATATCTAATCATACCTCCAACTATAACATTCTGAGTGTATGTTAAATAGGGTAATGTAATCTTAACGTCTCATTCTATATTTATGAATATATATCATTTAGAGTATTTAATGTATTAACTGAACATTTTTTATATATATCAGGAAACATTTCTATTTCTAAAAATTAATTTAACTGTGTGATTTTCAGAAGCAGCCTTAGTGCAATTACTCAAAACTCAATGCAGAAAAGCTGTTTATTTTAAGAACATGCACATTGTTTTTTTTTTTTTTTTAAGGGACAGTCTACACCAGAATTGTTATGGTTTTAAAAGATAGATAATCCCTTTATTACCCATTCCCCAGTTTTGCATAACCAATACAGTTATTTATATTTTTCACCTCAGTGATTACCTTGTATCTAAGCCTCTGCAAAGACTTGCAGTTTAGCCAATCAGTGATGGCTCCCAGGTAACTTCACGTGCATGAGCACAATGTTATCTATATGAAACACATGAACTAACACCCTCTAGTGGTGAAAAACCTGTTAAAATGCATTCTTAAGAGGCGGCCTTCAAGGTCTAAGAAATTAGCATATGAACCTCCTAGGTTAAGCTTTCAACTAAGAATACCAAGAGAACAAAGCAAAATTGGTGATAAAAGTAAATTGGAAAATTGTTTAAAATTACATGCCCTATCTGAATCATGAAAGTTTATTTTGGACTAGACTTTCCCTTTAATCTTTCAAATAAAATGTAACATGATTTCATACACTACTTTTTGCCTGTGGGCTATAGTAAGCTGTCACATCTAGTGCTTTTGTGTTTGCAGTCTCTTCTGACATGTAACATTACCTTTACAAATTAGTTTTACTCTTAGGTATTTTGTTATGTGAATTATTTTCAGATACTCATTTTGATGGTTTAGAACTGAATGTTTTTTAAGCTGCTATTCAAAATTAATAACATTTGGTTGGAATATCTAGCATATGTTTCTCTACAGATTGGCCATTTCCAGAGTTTTACTTTGCAAATCCCAGCTTATCATGTGAGTATGTTCTTCTGCTGGGGATACTAGTAGCTGTGTCTATATAGTGAAGCGATTGAGCTGGAGTTTACTCACAGAAGCAAATATACAAAATAACCATATTTCTCTATGCTTGTCGTACTTCTTGTTCCAGATACATTCGCCTAGATTTAGAGTTCTGCGGCCAAAGGGGTGCGTTAGCTACGCGTGCTTTTTTCTGGCCGCACCTTTTAAATACCGCTGGTATTTAGAGTTCACAGAATGGCTGCGTTAGGCTCCAAAAAAGGAGCGTATAGCATATTTACCACAGCTTCAACTCTCGATACCAGCGGTGCTTACGGACGCGGCCAGCTTCAAAAACGTGCTCGTGCACGATTCCCCCATAGAAAACAATGGGGCTGTTTGAGCTGAAAAAAAACCTAACACCTGCAAAAAAGCCGCGTTCAGCACCTAACGCAGCCCCATTGTTTTCTATGTGGAAACACTTCTTACGTCTGCACCTAACACTCTAACATGTACCCCGAGTCTAAACACCCCTAACCTTACACTTATTAACCCCTAATCCGCCCCCGCTATCGCTGACCCCTGCATATTATTTTTAACCCCTAATCTGCCGCTCTGTACACCCCCGCCACCTACATTATCCCTATGTACCCCTAATCTGCTGCCCTAACATCGCCGACCCCTATATTATATTTATTAACCCCTAATCTGCCGCCCCCAACGTCGCCTCCACCTAACTACACTTATTAACCCCTAATCTGCCGACCGGACCTGAGCGCTACTATAATAAATGTATTAACCCCTAATCCGCCTCACTCCCACCTCAATAACCCTATAATAAATAGTATTAACCCCTAATCTGCCCTCCCTAACATTGCCGACACCTAACTTCAAGTATTAACCCCTAATCTGCCGACAGGAGCTCACCGCTACTCTAATAAATTTATAAACCCCTAAAGCTAAGTCTAACTTTAACCCTAACACCCCCCTAAATTAAATATAATTTAAATCTAATGAAATAAATTAACTCTTATTAAATAAATTATTCCTATTTAAAGCTAAATACTTACCTGTAAAATAAACCCTAATATAGCTACAATATAAATTATAATTATATTATAGCTATTTTAGGATTTATATTTATTTTACAGGTAACTTTGTATTTATTTTAACCAGGTACAATAGCTATTAAATAGTTAAGAACTATTTAATAGCTAAAATAGTTAAAATAATTACAAAATTACCTGTAAAATAAATCCTAACCTAAGTTACAATTAAACCTAACACTACACTATCAATAAATAAATAAAATAAAATACCTACAATTACCTACAATTAAAACTAACACTACACTATCAATACATTAATAAAATACAATACCTACAAATAACTACAATTAAATAAACTAACTAAAGTACAAAAAATAAAAAAGAACTAAGTTACAAAAAATAAAAAAATATTTACAAACATTAGAAAAATATTACAACAATTTTAAACTAATTACACCTACTCTAAGCCCCCTAATGAAATTCCAAAGCCCCCCAAAATAAAAAAATGCCCTACCCTATTCTAAATTACAAAAGTTCAAAGCTCTTTTACCTTACCAGCCCTGAACAGGGCCCTTTGCGGGGCATGCCCCAAGAAGTTCAGCTCTTTTGCCTGTAAAAAAAAAAACACATACAATACCCCCCCCCAACATTACAACCCACCACCCACATACCCCTAATCTAACCCAAACCCCCCTTAAATAAACCTAACACTAAGCCCCTGAAGATCTTCCTACCTTATCTTCACCTCACCGGGTATAACCGATCGGTCCTGGCTCCAAAATCTTCATCCAACCCAAGCGGGGGCTGGCGATCCATAATCCTGCGGCTGAAGAGGTACAGAAGAGGCTCCAAAGTCTTCATCCTATCCGGGAAGAAGAGGCGATCCAGACCGGCAACCATCTTGATCCAAGCGGCATCTTCTATCTTCATACGATGAGGAACGGCTCCATCCTGAAGACCTCCAGCGCGGATCAATCTTCTTCCGACGACGCCCAACTGAAGAATGACGGTTCCTTTAAGGGACGTCATCCAAGATGGCGTCCCTCGAATTCCAATTGGCTGATAGGATTCTATCAGCCAATCGGAATTAAGGTAGGAAAATTCTGATTGGCTGATGGAATCAGCCAATCAGAATCAAGTTCAATCCGATTGGCTGATCCGATCAGCCAATCAGATTGAGCTCGCATTCTATTGGCTGATCGGAACCCAATATATATGATTGGGTTTTAGAATATAGGATATATACGATTTAGGTATGGTAATACTTTGTATTATTAGGATATCTGTAGTTATATTTAGCAACAGTATAGTGGGAGTCACATTCATTCTCTGACTACACATATGTATGTAGTAGGAGAGCACTCTTGAATTTAGACCTGATCGGAACCCAATATATATATATATATATATATATATATATATATATATATATATATATATATATATATATATATATATATATATATATATTTTTTTTTTTTTTTTTTTTTTTTTTTTTCTTCTCTATATATAATTATTACTAGATTTACATTAAAGTAGCCCCCATATATATGTACCGCCATGGGCACCAGGTTCGCCCCTAGTTTCGCGAACTTGTATATGGGAAGTTTTGAGAACCAATTTATTTACCAATCGGAATTCGGGGCGAGCCTGGTGTTCTATGGTAGGTTCATAGATGATCTTATATTTTTGTGGAATGGCACTAAAGACAGAGCAGTGGAATTTGTCATTCACCTTAACACCAATGACAGGGGACTTAGATTCACCAGCTGTATTCATTCAGAGAGTGTAGTCTTTTTGGATTTACGTTTGTGTTTTAATGGAAATGGAGGAATTGATAGTTCCACCCACTTTAAAACTGTGGATAGTAACAGCTACCTAGATTTCTCCAGTAATCATTATTATCCTTGGAAAAGGAATGTCCCATACGGACAATTTAAAAGAATAAGGAGAAATTGTAGCTTGTTAACAGATTACGACAAACAGAGCCTCATTCTCAAAGAGAGATTTAAGGAAAAACACTATCCAGTGGAACTCATCGAATCCAGTTACCAAAGAGCTAGAAATGAAAGAAGAGAAAATTATTTTGTTCAGGAGAAGAGTAATAAACAAATAAGACTAGGAATTGATAAACCAGTAGAGATCAGATTTATTACACAATTTAATAGCAATTATAGAGAAATTAAAATTATATTCCAGAAGCACTGGAGAATTTTAAAGAGAGATCCTATTCTCAACGATTTGATTGGTGATAGTCCATCTATAGTATACAAAAGGGCACCTACCCTGAAAAATATTTTAGCACCCAGTAAGGTCGTTAGACATCAAGCCAACAAGACCTGTAATACCACGAACAATTCAAACAAGGGTCACAATAATAGCTGCTCAACTAAGAATAGGGGAGCCTACAAGTGTAGGATCTCTAAATGTTAAATGTGTAACCACATTGGCCATGGCACACTCTATTTCTGTTCTCATGTAGACACTAAAACCTATAGAATTAAGAGTAGGATGACCTGTGCCTCCAATTATGTAATATATCTAATATCCTGCGAATGTGGGGTTCAATATTTTGGCCGCACAATTAGACGTCTGAGTCATCGTTGGTCTGAACACTACTGTAGTATCCTCAGAAATAAGAAATCTCATAGTGTTATTAAACACTGTCATAAAAAACATGGAGGGAATCCTAACTGTTATACGATTGTGCCAATAGAGGAGATTCAACCATCTAATTTATATAGTAGATTCCTGAGGCTTAGGCAGAGAGAGACATACTGGATTCATAAACTAAAGATTATGCATCCTTTGGGTCTTAATCTCAATGTGGACTTGGCAGCATTTTAGATCCACAAAGTATTATTTACCCACCAGTGGTCTCTCTCTGCCTGATCTTGTAGGACTTCTTCACCTGCAATTATAGTAATGATGTTTCCCTATACACATACATTCAATACTATATATATGCATGTACATATATATGGGGGCTACTTTAATGTAAATCTAGTAATAATTATATATAGAGAAAAAAAAAATATATATATATATATAATTAATGTGATTAAAATGAGTTATGTAGCAAGGTTAGTCCGTAGTTGCTTATTTAAATTTTATTTCAGTTATCAATACACTTGTTCACTAAAAGATCTTAGTTATATACACTTTATTAAATCATTTATAATGTTATTATTATTATCTTGTATGGCACTATCACTATTAAATATTAAATATCAACAGTCACACTTTTAGGCAACACAATACCACTAAATAGTAGTATTGCTATTATAGTATCACTTTTTTCACCACATTACGATCATATTCACTATGCTAATGGAAAATATCCAGTATAGGGACTTTTGTGATTTTAGTATTAAGCTATTGATATACTTATTCACGTTAATGAAAATTTTAGATCCATTTTAGCATTATGCTATTGACACACTTATGCACGTTAATTTCTAACACGGGGGGTCCCGAAGTTGAAGCTTAGGATTGTATGGTAATTTATTTACAAAATTCACATCACTTTTTTCATAACCTTTTATCTACATACTAGATTATTTTTAAATTTTAATTTTATTTTTATTTTAATTTTTATAAAATCAATATAGACCATAAATGTTTAGAAATATTTCAAGACTTATTAACTTTAAATGAATACTATGGCACCCATTTATTAAATTATAATTTCCATGTATTAGATTATCAAATTGGAATCATATATGTATTATGCATTGTATTGTATCATATATGTATTGGGTTATAGAATGCATTGTATTGTATTATATATGTATTGGGTTATAGAATATAGATTGTGTTGTATTATATATGTATTGGGTTTTAGAATATAGAATATAGGATATATACGATTTAGGTATGGTAATACTTTGTATTATTAGGATATCTGTAGTTATATTTAGCAACAGTATAGTGGGAGTCACATTCATTCCCTGACTACACATATGTATGTAGTAGGAGAGCACTCTTGAATTTAGACCATCGCGCACATTTCAAATATAGGATATAAATTTGTATACCACATATAAAATTTAGACCATCGCGCACATTTTGTGTATCAAATATAGGACATGAATCTGTACACCACGTATTATCTGTAAAAAGTTGTATAAAGTTGTCAATCTGTGGGTTATATGTTAATATCACTTGTTACAATGTATCATTGACAGCAGAAATACAATCCTGTTAGTCGTTTAGCTCTTGTGAGAGGCGTAGCACTAATCTGATTAATGCACATGTTATGATGGGTGTGTAATGTGTAAACTATTCTCATTGGTCAATCCAGCCTTTTTAAGGTAGCAAGGTAGTTCACAAAATTTATGCAGCCTGATGAAACGGCTTGCAGCCGAGAAATGCGTAGCGAAGTTTTAAGATTTTTAATAAAAGTTTTTATATTGTCCTACCTTGCTTGGAATCATTGTATCGACTGGACATTAGAGAGTAGTCTGAGAAGGATCGCAGATTGTTTTGTTACAAGCAGCGTGTCCCCTGTTTGGCAGCCAATTCTATCTATAGATCTAACACACTTGCTCAGCAGCAGTTACCATTGTTGGAAGTCAGCCGAACGGCTTTATAAAGTTTCGGTCCGCCTGATATTGCACTGATTGTGCACACACGTTTGGGTGTGTTCATCGCCAGGAGCAGACCGGGAGAGCAAGAGTCAGCCGAACGGCTCTGAAGTTTCGGCTTGTGAATTATTGCACTGGAAGTGCAAACATCCTTGTGATTATATAGTATACCCTCTATTGGAAAATCTCACTCATTGTTGGGTTTATCTGCACCAGAGCGCCTCTTCTTTTTTTGTCTTTTCCAGGACGAAGTTTATCCTCACGTTTATTGTGGAGAGAGCCGCTGTTTGTTTTTGGGGCCACCCTCTTTGCCTCTTCAGAATTTGTGGGACTCTTGTTTATATTTGTGGGACACTCTATACATATGGATGATTGTGCTTACAACATCAAGGAATTCATTTAAGTATTCATTTGTTGTATTTATTTGTTATTGTTGATTATTCATACATTTACAGAAATTTATTGTTGTATTACATTTTACAAAACATACTATAATTAGAACTTAATCCTTGGGAATAGCATAGAATAGGCGCACCTCTCTTTTCTAACACATTATCTATTGTGTTGTCCTCTCATTGTATTTAATTAATGTATTGATAGTGTAGTGTTAGGTTTAATTGTAGGTAATTGTAGGTATTTTATTTTATTTATTTATTGATAGTGTAGTGTTAGGTTTAATTGTAACTTAGGTTAGGATTTATTTTACAGGTAATTTTGTAATTATTTTAACTATTTTAGCTATTAAATAGTTCTTAACTATTTAATAGCTATTGTAGCTGGTTAAAATAAATACAAAGTTACCTGTAAAATAAATATAAATTCTAAAATAGCTATAATTATAATTTATATTGTAGCTATATTAGAGTTTATTTTACAGGTAAGTATTTAGCTTTAAATAGGAATAATTTATTTAGTAAGAGTTAATTTATTTCGTTAGATTTAAATTATATTTAACTTAGGGGGGTGTTAGGGTTAGGGTTAGACTTAGCTTTAGGGGTTAATCCATTTATTACAGTACCGGCGAGATTCGGTCGGCAGATTAGGGGTTAATAATTGAAGTTAGGTGTCGGCGATGTTATGGAGGGCAGATTAGGGGTTAATACTATTTATTATAGGGTTATTGAGGCGGGAGTGAGGCGGATTAGGGGTTAATAACTTTATTATAGTAGCGGTGCGGTCCGCAGATTAGAGGTTAATAAGTGTAGGCAGGTGGAGGCGACGTTGAGGGGGGCAGATTAGGGGTTAATAAATATAATATAGGGGTCGGCGGTGTTAGGGGCAGCAGATTAGGGGTACATAAGGATAACGTAGGTGGCGGTCAGCAGATTGGGGGTTAAAAAAATTTAATAGAGTGGCGGCGATGTGGGGGGACCTCAGTTTAGGGGTACATAGGTAGTTTATGGGTGTTAGTGTACTTTAGAGCACAGTAGTTAAGAGCTTTATAAACCGGCGTTAGCCCAGAAAGCTCTTAACTACTGACTTTTTTCTGCGGCTGGAGTTTTGTCGTTAGATTTCTAACGCTCACTTCAGCCAAGACTCTAAATACCGGAGTTAGAAAGATCCCATTGAAAAGATAGGATACGCAATTGACGTAAGGGGATCTGCGGTATGGAAAAGTCGCGGCTGAAAAGTGAGCGCTAGACCCTTTAATGACTGACTCCAAATACCAGAGGGCGGTAAAAACCAGCGTTAGGAGCCTCTAACGCTGGTTTTGACGGCTACCGCCCAACTCTAAATTTAGGCCATTGTTTGCTATTTAATAGAATAAGTATATATAATTTAAGCAGATTGTGCTTCCTTACCATATGAAGGCAGATTACCAGTCATTATAGAGAGGCTGACACTGTCGGTCTCCAGTTTTCCCTCTTCAAACATTTTTGTGCGTGGCCCAAGATGGAAACAGTTAATAAGATAACCATATCTTGCAGCCTGCATTGTGCAGTGTTTTATAATTGCACAATGCAGGCTGCAAGATATGGTTTGCCGAACTGTTTCACTGTTCGGCAACACACAAAATTGGCCTTAGAGGGAACAATGTCTGTGTCACTCTCTGTAATAATTGTCTTTGCTGCCAAGTTGGAAGGTGATGGGTGGATTGGCCCAACAAGGAGGGGAGAGGGAGTTGGTTCCCTACACTATGGAAAATATGGAAGGCTGGAAAAAAAGGAGTGAAAGGGCCCTACACTATGGCACAAATTTGGCTGGAGGGGGTAACCTACTCTACAGAAAAAGTGATTGCTAAGGTGGGGGAGAGAGAGGGCCACTATACTACAGAGAAAAATACATGAAAAATTTAAAAAATTAAACAAAAAAAAGTAATTTGTTACTGGCAGGTTGCCTGCCAGTAACAAATATGGTGGTGGGCAGCATTAGGGGGGAAGGTAAGAGAGCTGTTGGGGAATATCGGGGAGGTGGGACCCCTACACTACAGAAATAAATACAAAAATATATTTAAAAAAAAAGCCCTGGGGAGGAGCCTAGCCACGATCTGAGATGGCTGCAACTTAAAAGAGCTCTGTAGTCCCTTGTGTGATATCGCTTAAAATCTGATTGACCCACCATTATTTCAAGTCATCATAAGGTCAGACATCAAAACCCTAACCCTTAGGAGCCACGGGCTACCACTTCTAAAACGAAAGGGTGAGTTTTACTGAGGAGCTGTTTAGAAGCAGAGCGTCATACCAAGTGAGTGCCGGAGCTGGCTGTGGAGCACCCAGTCACACAGACTCCCAGTGCGCATACCTCAGAAAAATACTGCCGGCTCTGCTGCATGGGACATCTGTGCCTTGGACCTCCGGAGTAATTTTGGGGCCTTGGCAGCTGAGCCGCGCCATTTTATCGTCATCAGCGGTAACAGGGCCGCAACCTTGTGGCCTCACGAGAAGAGAAGTTTGCACATACCGTATACCACTGACCTAAGGAGCCCTCTACTTACTGGGACTAACCGGACTGCACGTCTGGGGGAGCTGGCTTCCTGTCTGCGGGAGGGCTCTGTGGCACTGAGCAGCGATTAGTTGAGGAGTGGAGGTGAGTTCAGCGTGCGGCCTGCATGCCGCTAATCAGAAGTGGGCCATAGCTGCATATCTGCATCACCTTTGAAGGTGACGGCCTGGATCTGGGTGCATGAACACAGCAGGATACATTAACTCTGGAGACAGGGGAGCTAGTAGTCCTCTCACAGGCAGGCACACCGGGCTGTTCATGGGAAAATAAAGTGGAAAAGAGAAGGGCAATTGAATTCTAAGAACAAGCTTTTATTGCTGGACAAGCACTCAGACACTCTACACAGAGAAGATACGATATAAATAAGTCACTGCAACTTTATATACATCAGGTACATGATTAAGCCTAATAATATATGGACAAGGGGATTTCTGCTTATAAAAAGTTAGGCATCATACTTGAAATGACAAGCAAACGAAACCCTAAACCTCCTAAAAGCTCACAGCCTTCTATAATGGAGAGTTATCTGATACCCGCAGACCCTGCTCAGTTATCTAGCAAATTAGTGCAGGACCCACAGGGCCCATTATTAGCTGCTCAGATTCACGAACACAGGCCCAATACAAACTCTCACAGTTATCTCACAAAGGATGACATCACCCATTTATCTTCCAAGGAGGATATTAAAAATGCTATTCAAGACTTTAAAGGCATGTTCGGGGAGCTCAAAAGAGACATGGGGGCCATAAATCACCGTGTCATTCAGGTAGAAGAAAAACAGGAGTCACTCAGCTCTGACATGCAGCACCAAGCTAGTCTTTTGCAAGCACAGGAAGGCACGGATCAATCCCTTATGGACCGCATAGAAGATTTAGAAAATAGGAGCAGAAGGAGCAATCTGCGTCTACGTGGTATATCAGAGACAGTTGACCCCCCAGCACTACAGCCTTACATTCAAGAGCTCATTAGATATCTGAAAAATAATGCCTCGGCACAGGACATACAAATAGAGCGAGCGCATAGGGCCTTCCGCCCTAAGCCACCAAATAGGGCCCCTCCCAGGGACATAATAATTACATTTTTATTTTTCCGGGACAAAGAAGAAGTGCTCAAACTGGCAAGGACAAAACACCCAATTATCTTTAGAGGCACAGAAGTTCAAGTGTACTCCGACTTGTGTCCTACAACGCTGCAAAAGCGGAGAGACATGAGATATATCACCTCAATGTTGAAGGAGAAAAAGATCCCATATAGGTGGGGATTTCCCACCTGTCTAATTGCCACAAGAAATAATGTCTCGCACATCCTCAGAAGTCCGGAAGACCTTCCTGGCTTCAACCAGGCATAGATCACGGAGAGGTCCAGCAGCTCCGTGGGTGAAGCGGGGGGATCGGGGCTTGCTTGTTTGTTTTTTCATTTTCTAGGTTACTTACATTAGATCTGCAAGGACCTTTGCACTTAACGGACTTTTGCCTGGGAAAAAGCTTTGTGCCCTTTTGAGGAACTTTCAGGTCGTTTATATTCTAGTTTTATTGCTGTTTATCTTCATTGTATGTTATGCCTTTAATGTGTTTACAGAGTGTGCTGCCTTAATTTAATACGTAGAAGTACCCTGTTGCTATTGCATTACCATAAGCTTTATTTTAGCTGGGATCCATATGCATAATCAAGCCATATAACAATGTTTCTGTTTTCTCTATTGCAAGGTTCTTGTCTATGTTCTCATATGTAAGAGGGTAGGGGACTTACAGACACATAATGGGGAAGCCCTAGTATAATAGAAAAGGAAATACTCATCAGATGGATTAGAGAAGATCAAGTTTATAAATTTATGAACCCCCCATTGGAGTGGATAGCAATAACAGGCCAGTGCTGGTATGTCTTAAATATCTAGAGCATATGTTAGAAAATAAACTATCCCGCATAGCTGGCATTGGCTCCTGCATAGTCTCCCCCAACTCGCTTGAGCTAGTCTTTACTTACTTATCACCCTGGAGAGAGGAGTGAATACTACTAGGATAGTTTCAGGGCATTCTCAGACTGGACCTTATCTGCACTAGAGCAGGCTAACTGTAAGGGACAAACCAGAGGTTAACTAGACATATGCAGAGTAGACATATGACAGGATGGTGGTGCGGTTAAACAGCGTTTTCATATTGACAACCTCAATGTTTAGATACAGGGAGAGCACTTTAGCATGCTCAATTAGAAGTGGAGGGTAAGTTAGATTTCTACGAATTATGTTCAATGTTTATGTTTTCATGTGATGCACAAAGGGACAACTCCCTGAGTTACTGAAGTAGTTGTTATAGTATTCATTAACTACAGAACTGTTATTGACTGTTATTGTTGTTCAAAGTCACGTTGTACAGTTCATAATAAGTGATTTCAACGTATTGTTATTCTAGTCTTGCTAGAAAAGACTTCTCTCTCTTTCTCTCTTCCCACCTTTTCTGACCTTCTATCCCTTACCTCTTTTAATTTCCAGCTCTTTCCCCTCCCCCCCCCCCCTTTTTTTTTTTTCTCTCTTCCCTTCCGTCCTCTGGGACTGCTCTTCTGTCCTTTCCCCTCACGACCACCACCAAGCAATCTAGGTGACCATGGCAAGTCAGAGTACTAGACGTAAGCCTCATCCGATGGAACTTATAACTATTAACGCAAAGGGACTTAATAGCCCCTCCAAACACGCCATAGTAATAAGAGATCTACAGAGAATGGGTGGGGAGATAGTTTTCATACAGGAAACTCATTTAGCAATAGCTCATGAACCAAATTGGTACAGTCGACAATACCCTATTGCTCATTTTGCCTCTGATACAATATAAAAGAATGGGGTTGGGATTATCTTTAGTGCAGGATTACCTTTCCAGCTCTCAAAAAGTAATAAGGACCCTGAGGGTAGATTTCTGGTGCTTACAGGCACCCTGTTTAGCAGGCCCATCACATTAGCCAACATATACTGCCCGAACACCTCCCAGCACCTCTTTCTTCAGAAGGTCTCCAGCAAAATCCTTGAAATGCAAGTGGGAATCTTATACCTTGGAGGGGATTTTAATGCACCTCTCAATCCCACCCTCGATACCTCCAGCGGTCTCTCCAGTACCCTGCACAAAACACTTAAGCGAATGTCCGCCTCATTGGCTGATCTAGGGATACATGACATCTGGCGCACACATCATCCAATGGACAAAAACTTCACTTTCTATTCACATCCACACCAAAAATATTCCAGGATAGATTATTTATTCACAGACTCCATAGGTTTAATTATCACTAAAACTAGCAAAATCTCTGCGATCACATGGTCCGATCATGCCCCAGTGGGTTGTACCATTCAATGGCCCAACACGCCTATCACTCCCTTTGTGTGGAGACTTGACGACACGCTCCTAGATGATCCAGTGTTTAACACAGGCATCAGGAAGTCCTTGTCCGAATACTTCCGCTTAAATGTTAACGTGGAGATAGGCGGTCCAATTATATGGGAAGCGCATAAATGCACCATAAGAGGTCTCCTGATAGAGCGCAAAGCAAGACTTAAAAAAATGCGGAGAGAGCGATACAATAGTCTCCTAAAGCAAGTAGAAACATCTGAACGATACCACAAACAGTGTCCGCGTGACGAACCGGGGCTGGTACGTCTCAATGCGGCCAGGAAGGATCTCCTGCAGTTTCTGCAGGAGGACTATCAAAAGCAAGCCCTTCAGTTGAGGCAGCTATATTTCAAACAGGGTGATAAACCTGGGAAGCTTCTCGCAAGAGCGATAGCTAGAAAGAAATTAAAAGCTTATGTGCATCATATTGTAGACGCGGAGGGAGGCACCAGGGTTGATGGAGACTCTATTGCTTAAGCTTTTTAGGAGATATTATGGATCCCTACATAACCTGAAAAGTCTCATATGGGACGGGGAGGCCCCCCACGTGCATCAATTAGAAGAAGACGGCATTAGTGACTATCTACAGACCACTGACCTCCCAGTGATCTCGGAAGAAGATAGGAAGCTTCTAGAGCTTCCAATCACAACAGAAGAGGTTCAGAAAGCCATTAAAGACCTTCCAGCGGGCAAAAGCCCTGGACCTGATGGATTCGGTCTGAAATATTACAAAATCTATTCGGATATCCTTGTCCCGGAATTGACAAGCTTGTTTGCCTCACTATCAGAGACTCCCAAGCTTCCTGGCTCCATGTTGGAAGCGCATATCACAGTAATCCCTAAGCCTGGGAAGCCCCCTGATAGGCCGGAAAATTTCAGGCCAATATTAGACATGTGCGGTTCATTTCGGATTTATTCGGAAAATTCGGTAAATTCTGTAAATTCGGAGATTCGGATCGATTCGGATTTCCGAATTAAAATACTTCCGAATCTACCGAATGAATCCGAAATAGCTGCCGTATCTCCGAATAAATCCGAATTAGCTCGGTAAAATTCGGCATTTACCCATAGGAAACAATGGGAGTTTCGGCTGAAAAAAAACTAACACCGCAGCCCCATTGTTTCCTATGGGGAAACACTAAGTCTGCACCTAACACCCTAACATGTACCCCGAGTCTCTAAACACCCCTAATCTAACACTTATTAACCCCTAATCTGCCGCCCCCGCTATCACCTGCATTATTTTATTAACCCCTAATCTGCCGACCCGATATCGCCGCCTACATTATAGCTATTAACCCCTAATCTGGTGTCCCTAACACCGCCGACCCCTACATTATAGTTATTAACCCCTAATCTGCCCCCCCCAACGTCGCCGCAATCTAACTACAAGTATTAACCCCTAATCTGCCGACCCGATATCGCCGCCGCCTACATTATAGCTATTAACCCCTAATCTGGTGTCCCTAACACCGCCGACCCCTACATTATAGTTATTAACCCCTAATCTGCCCCCCCAACGTCGCCGCAATCTAACTACAAGTATTAACCCCTAATCTGCCGACCAGATATCGCCGCCGCCTACATTATAGCTATTAACCCCTAATCTGGTGTCCCTAACACCGCCGACCACTACATTACAGTTATTAACCCTTAATCTGCCCCCCCCAACGTCGCCGCAATCTAACTACAATTATTAACCCCTAATCTGCTGACTCGATATCGCCGCCTACATTATAGCTATTAACCCCTAATCTGGTGTCCCTAACACCGCCGACCCCTACATTATAGTTATTAACCCCTAATCTGCCCCCCCCCAACGTCGCCGCAATCTAACTACAAGTATTAACCCCTAATCTGCCGACCGCAAATCGCCGCCACTATAATAAATGTATTAACCCCTAAACCGCCGCACTCCCGCCTCACAAACACTATAATACATTTTATTAACCCCTAATCTGCCCTCCCTAACATCGCCGCCACCTACCTACAATTATTAACCCCTAATCTCCCGCCCCCAACGTCGCCGCAACTATAATAAGGTTATTAACCCCTAAACCTAAGTCTAACCCTAACACTAACACCCCCTAACTTAAATATAATTTAAATAAAACGAAATAAGTTTACTATAGTTAAATAAATGAATCCTATTTAAAACTAAAGACTTACCTGTAAAATAAACCCTAAGATAGCTGCAATATAACTAATATTTACATTGTAGCTATTTTAGCATTTATATTTATTTTACAGGCAACTTTGTATTTATTTTAACTAGGTACAATAGCTATTAAATAGTTATTGACTAATTAATAGCTACCTAGTTAAAATAATTACAAAATTACCTGTAAATTAAACCTAACACTACACTATCATTAAATAAATTAACTACAAGTACCTACAATTATCTACAATTAAATAAACTAAAGTACAAAAACCCCCACTAAATTACAAAAATTAAAAAAATATTACAAGAATTTTAAACTAATTACACCTAATCTAAGCCCCCTAATAAAATAACAAAGCCCCCCAAAATAAAAAAAAAAATGCCCTACCCTATACTAAATTACAAAAGTTAACAGCTCTATTACCTTACCAGCCCTGAACAGGGCCCTTTGCGGGGCATGCCCCAAAGAAAACAGCTCTTTTGCCTGTAAAAAAAACACACAATCCCCCCCCCCACATTACAACCCACCACCCACATACCCCTACTCTAACCCAAACCCCCCTTAAATAAACCTAACACTACCCCCCTGAAGATCTCCCTACCTTGAGTCGTGTTCACCCAGTCGGGCCGAAGTCTTCATCCGATGGGGCAGAAGAGGATATCCAGACCGGCAGAAGTCTTCATCCAAGCGGGGCAAGAAGAGGTCTTCCATCCATCATACAAGTACCAAAATGCAAACAAACACTAAATTACCAAAAATAATAAAATATTACAATAATTTTAAACTAATTACACCTAATCTAACCCCCTACTAGCTATTAATATAGCTACAATATAACTAATAGTTACATTGTAGCTATTTTAGGATTTATATTTATTTTACAGGCAACTTTGTATTTATTTTAACTAGGTACAATAGTTATTAAATAGTTAATAACTATTTAATAACTACCTAGCTAAAATAAATACAAATTTACCTGTAAAATAAATCATAACCTAAATTACAATTACACCTAACACTACACTATCATTAAATTAACTAAATAAATTAATCCTATATAAAACTAAAGACTTAACTGTAAAATAAACCCTAATATAGCTGCAATATAACTAATAGTTACATTGTAGCTATTTTAGCATTTATATTTATTGTACAGGCAACTTTGTATTTATTTTAACTAGGTTCAATAGCTATTAAATAGATATTGACTATTTAATAGCTACCTAGTTAAAATAATTACAAAATTACCTGTAAAATAAATCCTAACCTAAGTTACAATTAAACCTAACACTACACTATCATTAAATAAATTAACTACAAGTACCTACAATTAAATACAATTAAATAAACTAAACTAAAGTACAAAAAACCCCCACTAAATTACAAAAAATAAAAAAATATTACAAGAATTTTAAACTAATTACACCTAATCTAAGCCCCCTAATAAAATAACAAAGCCCCCCAAAATAAAAAATGCCCTACCCTATACTAAATTACAAAAGTTAACAGCTCTATTACCTTACCAGCCCTTAAAAGGGCCTTTTGCTGGGGCATGCCCCAAAGAAAACAGCTCTTTTGCCTGTAAAAAAAAAACACAATACCCCCCCACATTACAACCCAACACCCACATACCCCTACTCTAACCCAAACCCCCCTTAAATAAACCTAACACTACCCCCCTGAAGATCTCCCTACCTTGAGTTGTGTTCACCAAGCCGGGCCGAAGTCTTCATCCGATGGGGCAGAAGAGGACATCCAGACTGGCAGAAGTCTTTATCCAAGCGGGGCAAGAAGAGGTCTTCCATCCATCAAAAAAGTACAAAAAAACAAACAAACACTAAATTACCAAAAATAATAAAATATTACAATAATTTTAAACTAATTACACCTAATCTAAGCCCCCTACTAGCTATTAATATAGCTACAATATAACTAATAGTTACATTTTAGCTATTTTAGGATTTATATTTATTTTACAGGCAACTGTGTATTTATTTTAACTAGGTACAATAGCTATTAAATAGTTAAGAACTATTTAATAACTTCCTAGCTAAAATAAATACAAATTTACCTGTAAAATAAATCCTAACCTAAGTTAAAATTACACCTAACACTACACTGTCATTAAATTAACTAAATAAATGAATCCTATATAAAACTAAAGACTTACCTGTAAAATAAACCCTAATATAGCTACAATATAACTAATAGTTACATTGTAGCTATTTTAGCATTTATATTTATTTTACAGGCAACTTTTGTATTTATTTTAACTAGGTACAATAGCTATTAAATAGACATTTACTGTTTAATAGCTACCTAGTTAAAATAATTACAAAATTACCTGTAAAATAAATCCTAACCTAAGTTACAATTAAACCTAACACTACACTATCATTAAATAAATTAACTACAAGTACCTACAATTAAATACAATGAAATAAACTAAACTGAAGTACAAAAAAAAAACACTAAATTACAAAAAATAAAAAAAATTACAAGAATTTTAAACTAATTACACCTAATCTAAGCCCCCTAATAAAATAACAAAGCCCCCCAAAATAAAAAAATGCCCTACCCTATACTAAATTACAAAAGTAATCAGCTCTATTACCTTACCAGCCCTTAAAAGGGCCTTTTGCGGGGGCATGCCCCAAAGAAAACAGCTCTTTTGCCTGTAAAAAAAAAACACAATACCCCCCCCCCACATTACAACCCACCACCCACATACCCCTACTCTAACCCAAACCCCCCTTAAATAAACCTAACACTACCCCCCTGAAGATCTCTCTACCGTGTCTTCACCCAGCGGGCCGAAGTCTTCATCCGATCGGGCAGAAGAGGACATCCAGACCGGCAGAAGCCAAGCGGGGCAAGAAGAGGTCTTCCATCCATCAGAAGTCTTGATCCAGGCGGCATCTTCTCTGTTCATCCATCCGGAGCGGAGCGGCAGCATCCTGAAGACATCCCACGCAGAGCATCCTCTTCTTTCTTGATCGGACGACTAAGTGACTGTACCTTTAAGTGACGTCATCCAAGATGGCGTCCCTTGAATTCCGATTGGCTGATAGGATTCTATCAGCCAATCGGAATTAAGGTAGGAAAAATCTGATTGGTTGATTCAATCAGCCAATCAGATTCAAGTTCAATCCGATTGGCTGATCCAATCAGCCAATCAGATTGACCTCACATTCTATTGGCTGTTCCGATCAGCCAATAGAATGCGAGGTCAATTTACAGGCAAAAGAGCCGTTTTCTTTGGGGCATGCCCCAGCAAAAGGCCCTTTTAAGGGCTGGTAAGGTAATAGAGCTGTTAACTTTTGTAATTTAGTATAGGGTAGGGCATTTTTTTATTTTGGGGGGCTTTGTTATTTTATTAGGGGGCTTAGATTAGGTGTAATTAGTTTAAAATTCTTGTAATATTTTTTTATTTTTTGTAATTTAGTGGGGGGGGTTTGTACTTTAGTTTAGTTTATTTAATTGTATTTAATTGTAGGTACTTGTAGTTAATTTATTTAATGATAGTGTAGTGTTAGGTTTAATTGTAACTTAGGTTAGGATTTATTTTACAGGTAATTTTGTAATTATTTTAACTAGGTAGCTATTAAACAGTAAATATCTATTTAATAGCTATTGAACCTAGTTAAAATAAATACAAAGTTGCCTGTACAATAAATATAAATGCTAAAATAGCTACAATGTAACTATTAGTTATATTGCAGCTATATTAGGGTTTATTTTACAGGTAAGTCTTTAGTTTTATATAGGATTCATTTATTTAGTTAATTTAATGATAGTGTAGTGTTAGGTGTAATTGTAACTTAGGTTATGATTTATTTTACAGGTAAATTTGTATTTATTTTAGCTAGGTAGTTATTAAATAGTTATTAACTATTTAATAACTATTGTACCTAGTTAAAATAAATACAAAGTTGCCTGTAAAATAAATATAAATCCTAAAATAGCTACAATGTAACTATTAGTTATATTGTAGCTATATTAATAGCTAGTAGGGGGCTTAGATTAGGTGTAATTAGTTTAAAATTATTGTAATATTTTATTATTTTTGGTAATTTAGTGTTTGTTTGTATTTTGGTACTTGTATGATGGATGGAAGACCTCTTCTTGCCCCGCTTGGATGAAGACTTCTGCAGGTCTGGATGTCCTCTTCTGCCCCATCGGATGAAGTCTTCGGCCCTGCTGGGTGAACACGACTCAAGGTAGGGAGATCTTCAGGGGGGTAGTGTTAGGTTTATTTAAGGGGGGTTTGGGTTAGAGTAGGGGTATGTGGGTGGTGGGTTGTAATGTGGGGGGGGGATTGTTTTTTTTTTACAGGCAAAAGAGCTGTTTTCTTTGGGGCATGCCCCGCAAAGGGCCCTGTTCAGGGCTGGTAAGGTAATAGAGCTGTTAACTTTTGTAATTTAGTATAGGGTAGGGCATTTTTTTTTTATTTTGGGGGGCTTTGTTATTTTATTAGGGGGCTTAGATTAGGTGTAATTAGTTTAAAATTCTTGTAATATTTTTTTATTTTTTGTAATTTAGTGTTTGTTTTTTTTGTAATTTAGTGGGGGGTTTTTGTACTTTAGTTTATTTAATTGTAGATAATTGTAGGTACTTGTAGTTAATTTATTTAATGATAGTGTAGTGTTAGGTTTAATTGTAACTTAGGTTATGATTTATTTTACAGGTAAATTTGTATTTATTTTAGCTAGGTAGTTATTAAATAGTTATTAACTATTTAATAACTATTGTACCTAGTTAAAATAAATACAAAGTTGCCTGTAAAATAAATATAAATGCTAAAATAGCTACAATGTAACTATTAGTTATATTGCAGCTATCTTAGGGTTTATTTTACAGGTAAGTCTTTAGTTTTAAATAGGATTCATTTATTTAACTATAGTAAACTTATTTCGTTTTATTTAAATTATATTTAAGTTAGGGGGTGTTAGTGTTAGGGTTAGACTTAGGTTTAGGGGTTAATAACCTTATTATAGTAGCGGCGACGTTGGGGGCGGGAGATTAGGGGTTAATAATTGTAGGTAGGTGGCGGCGATGTTAGGGAGGGCAGATTAGGGGTTAATAAAATGTATTATAGTGTTTGCGAGGCGGGAGTGCGGCGGTTTAGGGGTTAATACATTTATTATAGTGGCAGCGATTTGCGGTCGGCAGATTAGGGGTTAATACTTGTAGTTAGATTGCGGCGACGTTGGGGGGGGCAGATTAGGGGTTAATAACTATAATGTAGGGGTCGGCGGTGTTAGGGACACCAGATTAGGGGTTAATAGCTATAATGTAGGCGGCGGCGATATCGGGTCGGCAGATTAGGGGTTAATACTTGTAGTTAGATTGCGGCGACGTTGGGGGGGCAGATTAGGGGTTAATAACTATAATGTAGGGGTCGGCGGTGTTAGGGACACCAGATTAGGGGTTAATAGCTATAATGTAGGCGGCGGCGATATCGGGTCGGCAGATTAGGGGTTAATACTTGTAGTTAGATTGCGGCGACGTTGGGGGGGGCAGATTAGAGGTTAATAACTATAATGTAGGGGTCAGCGGTGTTAGGGACACCAGATTAGGGGTTAATAGCTATAATGTAGGCGGCGGCGATATCGGGTCGGCAGATTAGGGGTTAATACTTGTAGTTAGATTGCGGCGACGTTGGGGGAGGCAGATTAGGGGTTAATAACTATAATGTAGGGGTCGGCGGTGTTAGGGACACCAGATTAGGGGTTAATAGCTATAATGTAGGCGGCGGCGATATCGGTTCGGCAGATTAGGGGTTAATACTTGTAGTTAGATTGCGGCGACGTTGGGGGGGGCAGATTAGGGGTTAATAACTATAATGTAGGGGTTGGCGGTGTTAGGGACAGCAGATTAGGGGTTAATAGCTATAATGTAGGTTGCGGCGATATCCGATCGGCAGATTAGGGGTTAAATAATGTTATTATAGGGTTTGCGATGTGGGGGGGCCTCGGTTTAGTGGTTCATAGGTAGTTTATGGGTGTTAGTGACTTAGTGTACTAAAACATACCGAATTTCGGAAACCGAATAGAACCGAATTCAGCCGAATCCGAATAAATCCGAAACAAATTTATTCGGATCCGAATAAATCCGAAACAAATTTATTCAAATTTTGCCGAATCCGATTCGATCCGAAATGAAATTCGAAAAGTCCGAATCGATCCGAACCGAAAACGTACCGAATTTTTTAGCCGTGCACATGTCTAGCCAATATCCCTGCTCAATTCTGACGTGAAAATCTTGGCAAAAATTATGGCTACTAGTCTGAATAAGCTCCTTCCTGAGCTAATCTCTGCTGTTCAGGTAGTTTTTGTCCCTGCCCGAGAGGCTAGGGATAATACCCTCAAAGTGCAGCAGTTAATAACATATGCTCACACAACCTACCGCTCACTTTGGTAACAACAGACGCGGAAAAAGTGTTTGATCGGGTTAGCATGGAAGTTTATCCGATTGACACTGGATAGGTTCGATTTTGGACCTGGTTTTATTTATGTCGTCATGTCACTGTACTCGACGCCAAATGCACGAGTGAAAGTGAATGGCACCCTCTCAGAGACGTTTTTGATCAGGAACGGAACAAGACAGGGGTGTCCCTTGTCACCCCTCCTGTTTGCCCTGGCGATCGAGGTCCTTGCAAATAAGATCAGGGCCAACCCGGCAGTGAGGGGTCTGATTGTCGGTGGCACCGAACACAAACTCTCGATGTACACTGACGATGTTCTACTAACATTGGCGGACTTGGCCACATCATTAGATGAGGCTCTAGCAGATTTCAGAAAATATGGAGTTATGTCGAACTTCCTTCTTAACCCTCTGAAGTCTGAAATTATAAATATCACCGAGCCCCCGGATAAGTTTGCTATCTCAACTGCAAACTGCCCGATAAAAGTAGCTACACATAGCATAAAATATCTAGGTGTTATTGTCACGCCCAGTGCCCCTGAAATAATCGACCTCAATTATAAAAAAATCAGCGATGAAGTTCTGAGGGACTTATCTAACTGGAAAAAGAAAACAATATCATGGTTGGGAAGAATAGGAATAGTCAAGATGAATGTGCTGCCAAGAATTTTTTATATTATGCAGACAATTCCAGCGGCATCTGCTTCTCACTATCTTCAACAAATGCAAGCGGGCATTGAAACATATATATGGAATGGAATCAGGCCTAGAGTCAGAAAATCCACAATATATATGTCCAGAGAGAGAGGCGGGCTGGGGGTCCCGCTCTTAAGAGAATATCAAAGAGCGATATTCCTTCAGAGGATAGTGGAGTGGAGCCAAAATTCCCATGATAAACTTTGGATTCAAATTGACAATTAAATCTCACTGCGCAGAAATACTGGGGCCCTGGCCTGGATTTCTGCTCAGAATCGCCCAACATCTCTCGCCTTGTATCCGATGATAAACGATACATTGAAGGTATGGGAT
Organism: Bombina bombina; assembly: GCF_027579735.1. Lineage (NCBI taxonomy): Eukaryota > Metazoa > Chordata > Amphibia > Anura > Bombinatoridae > Bombina > Bombina bombina. Next base: position 161,501,133 of record NC_069505.1, on the reverse strand, counting down.
AGGGTACTGGACGAAGGCACTTACGTGTCCACTCGCATCTCAAAAAAAAAACATCCCTGTGCGGGAAAATCCTGACTTAGGAATGGAGCTTCCAAGACGTGCTGTGGGAGAAACTCATACTCTAGCTGAAACAGCTTTCTCTAATGTTCTGCAGCAAAATAAACTCAAAATGCAAACGGAATTAGCTGAATGGGACCGGACGATATTTGCGTCATGGTACAGGATGGCACAAGTCCCACATTATTTCAATACTTGTAGAGATCGGGAAGCACTGGCTAGGAACAGAACACCCTTTGAGGTTCTGTGTACTATGCAACACACACCGACACACTTAATCTCTCACTTATATCAACTCCTGATGAGCAGGGGAGACACCGCCCTCCCGACTTCAATGTGGCAAGTAGAGTTGGGAGTGGACATACCTGTTGGAGACTGGCTGAAGATTTTTAAAAAGATCAAGAAAGCCTCTGTTTCTGCGAGGATACTGGAAATGCACTACAAACTACTCAGTAGGTGGTACTTGACGCCTCAGAGATTGCGGAAAATCTACCCTAACACAGATGGGGGGTGCTGGAGGGGCTGTGGAGAGGAGGGATCTCTTCTTCACATCTGGTGGACTTGTCCACGGATAAGACCCTTTTGGGAGGAGGTGCTGGGAGAAATGAGCAAAACTCTCGGAGTCATCATTCCCCCCAAACCAACATACTTGATTTTTCACAATCTGCCTAAGGTGGTGGGAGTGGATAGACACATACTTTTCCTTATGATGCTGAGTGGCACGAAGGGGCTCATTCCGGCACACTGGAAGAGCCCTCAGGTTCCGACTGTCCAGGAATGGAGACACAAAGTGGGAGACCTGCTTAAAATGGAGCGATACAATTTTCTTAAGACTGGGAGGCTTGTCACCCATGAGATCATGACAATAACGTGGGAGGGCAAGAAACTGTGACCGTCACTCCTATAGTTCTGAAACAACTCTCAGAGAAATCCCCTATACACTTCCTCCTCCTCCCTTGCCCCCCCCCCTTCTGCCTCATCTCTTTCTCCCCCCCCCCTTTTTTCCCTTCTCCTACTACTCCTATTCTGCTTTTAGCTCTGCTCACGCCATTCTGCGTAGGCGGTGACATCAGACCATAGGACACTTTTAGCAGCATGAAGCAAGTGTGCTGAAAATAAATTTGATTAAATCTGCTTGTATATCTTATGTCAAATTTCTAAGTTTATGTTCTAAATGTTTATACTAATTATTTAACACCTCGAACTGCTAGTTTGTGGAAACAAGCTCAAGATTTTTGCACCGTTCTTAAAGTAAAGATGACAAGAGACCAAGAGAACTATTGGACTTTATATATACAACATCTTCTCTCTGAAAACCATGTACAAAACTTGATTCGATAATAATGCTGGAGAAATGTTCGCTACTTTGTATAATATGTAAGATCATTTCATAACGAATGAGCAAGCAATGTACATTGATTATTTTTGAATGTCACTTTTGTCAAAATTTAATAAAGCTTGTCTGCCAGTACCTAAGAGGGTGGTGACCAATGGGAGAAAGGAGTGAAGAGGAATGTTTGTGAGGGATCAGGTAGGGATCAGGGGGTGGGAGGGTAATTTCTACACTACAGAAAAAAATAACCTTACAAACTAACGTATTAACCCTTCACTGCCAGGAATTTCAACAGTGTGGTAGCAGCCTTCTAATTGCCAAAAACTATTGGCAAATCAGACTAGTCTGATTTATATGAACATAGATGATCCCAGAGAAGCTTTTACAATCATTTGTATTATGACTGCAATAGTGTGTAAAAAATTTCAGTGAGAAACTCAAAGCTTGGGAAAAGTTAAAGTTTTTTTAATATAATCGTATTTGGCGGCAACATAGTGGCATCAAATTTACCAAAATGGGCATAGATTAATACCATTAAAAAAAAGTTATATTTCTGTTTAAACTGAGTGAGAGCAAAAATGCTAAAATTGGGGTTAATCATGTAATGATTAAGTAACAAGTAATTATAAATCATATTTTTCATGATGTTCTGTTTTTCTATTGTTGGTTTGTTTTGTTTTTTTGCTTCCATTTTGAAGTGCAAAAAGTCTAACTTATAGGTTTTCATATTTTTTTCTCAATTTGAATGTAGGAAATCCAGATATTCCAAAATGATTGTATACCTAACTCAAAGGAGTTAAGTAATTCAAAGAGCCTCAGTTCTAATTTTTTACAAACACCATAGAAAAGGAAACCAAATCCCCTAAATTAATTTCCATGTTTTGTATAGAATGGGAGCACAGACTACTAGACATTGTACACTCAACACATTACTTAGCTAGTATAAAAATAAAGCATCTAATGTGGTATAGCTACTATACACATTCTGATGTTGAATTAATATATAACAAGAGTCGAACCCAAGTCTGTCCCACATCTTTATAAATAATAAACTCTACCAAAGTGAAAAACTTTCAAATTACACAATTTAAAACTTTAGAAAAATAGTACTAAAATATTTCAAGCATAAGTAATAGGTATTCCTATATTAAATAAAATTGAAGAATGACTAAGTAAACCCCATTTCATATGCTGCCTGTGCCTGGAGTAGAAATTGTGACCTCTGGTTACTGGTTCTCTTGCCTTTCCTCTTAAGCCACTGGAGGGTTTAAACTGTGGGTGTTTTGCTGATTCTTCTGTATGCTGTGGTTGGCTCTCTGGCTTCACCTGCTTGCCAGCTGCGGGCAGTTACCCTATCAGCAGCATATAAAAGATTGCTTCCTGCCAGTACCCATTCATAGGATTGTCTTTTGCTTTCTGGGTGCATTTGCTTTGAATTATATTGCCTGTTATTGACTTCTGGCTTGCTGTGACATGTCTTCTGGATTATTTTTTTGTTCTTCTGTCTGTTCTGTTGCTGACCTTGGCCTGGACACTGACCTCGAGTTTACTTACCTCTTTAATACAGTCTCAGTCTGATATCCTGATTGCTGACCTCAGCCTGGACACTGACCTTAGTGTCACTTCCCATTTAGTACTTCCTTCTGTCTGATATTCTGTTGCTGACCTTGGCTTGGAGTCTGACCTGTGTTTATCTTATCTTTTTTTGCCTGCTATATCAAGGCCAGTATAGATTGTCTCCATTTTGTCTTCTGTGTCCCTGTGCTATTACCCGGCTGCTAAGGGTTTTACCTGCCACTCCACTCTCTTGCAGACCTGATACTGCACTAATGGAAAATCAGAAGGTCATACTAATGATTTAAATAATTATCTTACAGAAAATGTGCTCAGTTCTTAATTTTAATTTTTTTTTATGAGTAAATCTGACTTATATGTAATTTAGTTAAATTCTTAATAAATTAAGTATCATATGATTTGAAAAAATATTTTTTCATATCATTTATTTAAAATCTTAATTCAATGTGAAGGGTCAACCACAATTCTAGAAAAATCAAACAATTTATCTTCATATGATCAACCTATTAGCTAGTTAGTTTTGACTAGTTAGTTATTAAATTGAATGGAATTGTGTGTATTTTTTGAATTTTTTTTTTTTAAAACATATATCACAGAAACATTTACAACCATGTGGACATAAAAAAATGGAAAAAATAACAATACAGAATAACATTGCTTACATTAAATAATGCAAAATTCCTAGAGAGTTCCAAAGTTGTATCAACTTAAATCCAGAAAAAACTGTCTGATATCAATAATCCAGTGTCATAAAGAATCTTACATGGAAGAAATAGGAGAAAATTCTCATAGACAGTATTTGCAGCCAAGGGACCAAATAATTATGTAACCACAATCTAGCAAATCTCTGCTTTATAAGCCCGCCAGCTATAGTTTTATATTTTTACTGTGATAGAGGTTGTATAGTATATTAAAATGACTGTAAAGATGTTTGCTCACCATAATATAAGTATTTGACACATAAGAGAGAGCTTCTCGGTCTCTCAAATTTTTCTAAGCATTTTTCATAATGATTGAAATCTCATATGAATATGCAGGTACCCTTCTGGTGTACTGAAAAATAAAATACATGTACACATGGCTGTCAAGAAATGGTATGCTACAACAGAGAAAGTGGACTCTACCATTCTACTTCAGAGAACTGAAAGCCACCAAAGGTCACAAATCCTGTGCAAGTTGCCTTAGGGCAGTGAGCTAGATAAAATTAAAACTTTACAGCAAAAATGTAGCAGAGACCTCTTAAAGAAAAAAGGGATACAGTACCAATAAAACAATTATTCCTAACTGCTAACTTAAAACAAATATAACCATGTTGGTAACTATATATATATATATATATATATATATATATATTTATATACGTTGATTGGAGTAGCTGTGTTGGTCCAGAGATTTAGATATCAAAATAACAAGAGTAATGCATTGAGCAATGATACTTTTTTATTGGACTAACTATACATTTATTAGATGACAAGTTTTCGGAAGTATGTCTTCCTTTTTCAAGTCTGAAGCAATACTGACCAATTTGATGGAATTTACAGACTATGGGGCATATGTATCAAGCTCCGAATGGAGCTTGATGCCCCGTGTTTCTGGCGAGCCTGCAGGCTCGCCAGAAATAGCAGTTATGAAGCAGCGGTCACAAAGACCGCTGCTCCATAACCTGTCCGCCTGTTCTTAGCAGGTGGACAGACATCGCCGGAAATCAACCCGATCAAGTACGATCGGGTTGATTGCCACCCCCCTGCTGGCGGTTGATTGGCCACTAGTCTGCAGGGGGTGGTTGTGAGCTGCTGGTGCAATGCTGAATACGGCGAGCGTATTGCTCGCCGTATTCAGCGAGGTCTGGAGGACCTGATCCACAGTGTCGGATCAGGTCCACCAGACCTTGATACATATGCCCCTATATCTTAAAACATAGGATGGATAAAAAGACAGAAAGTGTTACAGAGGTCTGAATGCAGGGGGAGGTGAGGTGTCGTAAAAATCATGAGGGGGGTTTAGGAGACAGGGACAGAAAGTGTCAGTAAAGCATAACAAACAGGGGAAACGTATGGTTATACACAAAGCATATACTGACATAATGTTATATATCAACATAGAATCAATATGTATAAAGATGTGAAATTAGGTATACAGGGGAATATAAGATGGTAAAAAAAGTAGAAAGGAAAGAAAAAAAAGGGGAATAATAATAATAATGACAAAAGTGTGGACAATACATAGGCTTACCTGTGTACCTATGCATAGAGAGTGTGGAATATACAATGTAATTGACTACGGTATATGAAAGTACATGTAAAATGTTGATAATGGGTTAAGAAACCACATTTAGTCCAGAATTTAACAAGTTGAAGTGCATTATCATTTTCATTTCAAAGGTTTTTCTTTCCATGGTGGTTTTGAAGTTGCCTCTGGGAATCTTGATTTTAAGGTTTTGGATGGAGTGGTCAGGTTGGGTGAAATGGTGACCAACAGGGGTACAGTATTTTGTTTCACAGTGGTTTTTGATTTAGTGTCTGTGTAAGTTCATCCGAAGGTGCAGTTTTTGGCTTGTTTCTCCAATATAGCATCCCACTTCACATGCAGTGCAATGTATCATGTATACCACATTTGCAGATATACATAAATATGCCCCTTTAATGTTATAGGATTTACTCTTGTGATTAGCTGTTCACAAGAGTAAATCCTATAACATTAAAGGGGCATATTCATGTATATCTGCAAATGTGGTATATATGATACATTGCATGTGAAGTGGGATGTTATATTGGAGAAACAAGCCAAAAACTGCACCTTTGGATGAACTTACACAGACACTCAATCAAAAACCACTGTGAAACAAAATACTGCACCACTGTTGGTCACCATTTCACCCAACCTGACCACTCCATCCAAAACTTCAATCACCAATGAAACTTTAATTTAGAACTAGTCAGTTTGGTGATAGGGGTAAAAATGACTGTAACTCAAAGAAAAGGACCCTCCGTTGAAAACAAATCACTCCTTAATTCCAAAGTTAAAAGCATGTAAAGTAGCATAACCTTAACCTGCTACTTACATGCTTTTAACTTTGGAATAAAGGAGTGATTTGTTTTCAACGGAGGGTCCTTTTCTTTGGGTGCGAGGATATCGATTGTGGTTGCTATGCATTGATCTGGAGGCGTTGGTGAGACTTCTGCTTTTTCCTGGGCATCATCGAAGTGGATCTATTGTTCCCGTAGGGACAGTTTCTCGAGTGTACAGTGTGAAGAACGGGGTATGACGAGTGGGGGTAGTGGTTGAATACGGAGTACTTACCAGTGAATATATCAGATTTAGGTTCACTGGTTACAGCAAATTCATCAGGAGGGGTTTTCCTAAATAAAATTGACCTCCTTCTCTCTACTCCTTCCCTGAATCAAAGATCAATTTGTATAACTAGTTTCATCAAATCATTTGGAGAACTGGGATTACCAATTTGGGCTAAATCATCCTTAAAGGACACTGAATCCAAATTTTTTTCTTTCCTGATTCAGATAGAGCATGACATTTTAATCAACTTTCTAATTTACTCCTATAATCAATTTTCATTTGTTCTATTGCTATCTTTATTTTAAAAGCCGAAATGCAGAAGTATACAGGTATATAATGAGAGCTTTTGCCCAAGGAGCTTACATTCTAGGGGGTTATAATAAGAGACTGCACATTAAGTTTCCTTTTTAGAGGTAACTCTGATCCTTATTTAGCTAGCTATTGTGTTTAGTTCTGTTGGCTTTCAGCACTTATATTGTGTTTGGGGAAACATTGTATCAAGAAATCTGTCTTTGGGGTTTTTATATATGTTGCAGCAATAGATAGATGTGTTCCGATCACCCAATAGAATACGAGCTCAATCTGATTGGCTGATTGGATCAGCCAATCCGATTGAACTTGAATCTGATTGGCTGATTCAATCAACCAATCAGATTTTTCCTACCTATCCTATCAGCCAATCAGAATTCGAGGGACGCCATCTTGGATGACGTCCCTTAAAGGAACCTTCATTCGTCGTCTAGTCATCAGGAGAAGAGGATGTTCCGCGCCGGAGGTCTTGAAGATGGAGCCGCTCCTTATTGGATGGGTGAAGATAGAAGATGCTGCTTGGATGAAGATGTTTGCCGGTCCGGATGTCCTCTTCTTGCCGGATAGGAGGAAGACTTCGGAGCCTCTTTTGGACCTCTTCTTGCCAGATAAGATGAAGACTTCGGACCCTCTTCTGGACGGATCGGTGATACCCGGCGTGGTGAAGATAAGGTAGGGAGATCTTCAGGGGCTTAGTGTTAGGTTTTTTAAGGGGGGTTTGGGTTAGATTAGGGGTATGTGGGTGGTGGGTTGTAATGTTGGGGGGGTATTGTATGTTTTTTTTCAGGCAAAAGAGCTGAATTCTTTGGGGCATGCCCCGCAAAAGGCCCTTTTAAGGGCTGGTAAGGTAAAAGAGCTGTAAACTTTTTATTTTAGAATAGGGTAGGACATTTTTTTATTTTGGGGGGCTTTGTTATTTTTTTAGGGGGCTTAGAGTAGGTGTAATTAGTTTAAAATTCTTGTAATCTTTTTTTGTAATTTAGTGGTTTTTTTTTTTTGTAATTTAGTTTAGTTGATTTAATTGTAGGTAATTGTAGGTAGTTTATTTAATTAATTTATTGATAGTGTAGTGTTAGGTTTAATTGTAACTTAGGTTAGGATTTATTTTACAGGTAATTTTGTAATTATTTTAACTAGGTAGCTATTAAATAGTTATTAACTATTTAATAGCTATTGTACCTGGTTAAAATAAATACAAAGTTGCCTGTAAAATAAATATAAATCCTAAAATAGCTACAATATAATTATTGGTTATATTGTAGCTATATTAGGGTTTATTTTACAGGTAAGTATTTAGCTTTAAATAGGAATAATTTATTTAATAAGATTTATTTTATTTCGTTAGATTTAAATTATATTTAACTTAGGGGGGTGTTAGGGTTAGGGTTAGACTTAGCTTTAGGGGTTAATACATTTATCATAGTAGCGGTGAAATCCGGTCGGCAGATTAGGGGTTAATAAGTGTAGGTAGGTAGCGGCGACGTTGGGGGGGGGGCAGATTGGGGTTAATAAATATAATATAGGGGTCGGCGATGTTAGGGGCAGCAGATTAGGGGTACATAGGTATAATGTAGGTTGCGGCGGTGTACGGAGCGGCAGATTAGGGGTTAATAATAAAATGCAGGGGTCAGCGATAGCGGGGGCAGCAGATTAGGGGTTAATAAGTGTAAGGTTAGGGGTGTTTAGACTTGGGGTACATGTTAGGGTGTTAGATGCAGACATAGGAAGTGTTTCCCCATAGGAAACAATGAGGCTGCGTTAGGAGCTGAACGCTGCTTTTTTGCACTGGATAGAATAAGAGACCTCTCGGAAACTGCTTGTGCAATGTTAAATGCAGACAGCGTATGCTGTTGGCATTCAGTGATGTCTGTCGGACGTGATCCGCTGAGCAGATCATGACGGACAGACCGATGATAAATCGGCCCCATAGCATACAAATTTAAACAATTTCCCAATTTACTTCTAATTTCAAATTGACATCATAATCTTGGAATCCTTTGTTAAAGGAGCAGCAATGCACTGCTGGGAACTAGATTAACACATCGGTTGAGCCAATATATCCTTGAAAAAGCTTCAAGCGAAACACGTATCTTATATAGCTACTGGAAATCTTTTAACAGCACTGTGAAGGGATTACAGGGTATTGAGGAGGTGTTTTGGACCCTCTTTGTGAGGTTTATATGACACTATTATACCCTGTGTATATTCTCTGATGTGCTTGTATTTGGTGAGTTCTCTATGTTTTTTTAATAATGAAACCATTTCTACAAATGGCGAGAGTGTGGCGGGTAATGTGCCAAACAGAACACTGCTGTATTGGTTTGAATTTTGCCGGAAAGTTCCTAATCACGTGAGTAATACGCTGTGAAGTGACTTAGAATTATATGAAGAGTCAAACTTTATTGCACTATTTTGCATTTCTCTCACTCTTATCTCTTGAGGTGGAGTGGTGGATTGAGAGGAAAAGGAAAAAAGAAAAAGACCATTATTGGTTTTATGAAATCGGACATTGTATCCTCCATTTTTTTTTATAACTTTATTTTTGAAGAATGCTTGAACAACATCACTAAGTAGTGGCAATGGTACACATAGTGCAGATGAGGTAAAGCAAACATATTTCATTAACTGGATCTGTTTACACGTGTCCATAGATTTAGACTATTGGTATAGTGAGGTGGTCTGCTTTTCTGATACATAACTTAACTTAAGAAGAACTAAAACTAAAATTATACAATACAAACAAGAACATAATTTGAAATGGAGCTTGAATGGCATCACCCACATCTTTTTTTAGAAATAAAAAGGTTGTTAGTTTGTTAGTGGGGTACTATTTTTGCAGAAAAATGAAGAAGAAAAAAAACACCTATCAGAGTTGTTATTGGCTTCATCTTGTGCCCACAGGAATTACTATGAATATGATGTTGCATTCAAGCTTTAGGGGCCTATTTATGAAGATGCAAGCCGACATGATCCAATATGGTGGATCATGTACACTGCACATCGATAAATGCCGACAGCATATGCTCTTGGCATTTATCATTGTACCAGCAGTTCTTGTGAACTGCTGGTGCAATGCCGCCCCCTGCATATTCATGGCCAATTGGCCACTAACAGGGGGTGTCAATCAACCCGATCATATTCGATCAGGTTGATTTCTGGCGATTTCTGTCCGCGGCCTTAGAGCAGGCGGACAGGTTATGGAGCAGTGGTCTTTAGACTGCTGCTTCATAACTTCTGTTTCCGGTGAGCCTGGAGGCTTGCAGGAAACATGGAGCTTGATAAATATGCCCCTTAGACTCTATTCGGTGGAGGGTAATATTACAACTAAAGAAAACCATTTAAAACTACATAAAAAATGTGGTGTTGGTGTGGCAAAAGGGTGGTGTTCAGACAGTATTTAGCAGACTTTAGGTGTATTGTGGAGGTTACCTGAGCTGGTGTGGTTGAGCCTCGACGAGTGATTGCATTTTCCAATTTTAGTCTTTCCGTTAAGGAGTGGATTTTCCTTTAAAGTTAGTCCAGGTTAGTCAGTTGTCATGGTTAGGAACTGGTATACACCAGCGGCCATGTAGGTTTTCATTAACAATAAAAAGGTATTGTTGGAAAGGGTGCAGAATTTTGGCTCTCAGGTATATATAGTAGGAACGGTTCCCATTTGTATATGAATGATTTTACTCTAGCATCCTGGTTGTCCTCCTTGTTCTATTAATATTTGGTGATGTAGTATATTGGTCAGTTTCTTAAAGGGGGTTCTCTTTGTTTGGCCCAGTATTCCAATTTTAGTTACCTTGCTATCAACACTACCATATTAAGGAATATGGGATGTTGGGGTGTGTGGTATCATCCTGAAAGAAGAATTTATATGTTGCAGACAAAGTTATTTTTGCCTTAAGTATTTTTGTAAGCCAGAAAGTCATTTGCCCCAGAACCTTTGCAGTTTAGGGCAGTCCCATACTAGATGGACCAGATCCGGGTTTTCCCGTAGGCTTAAGGATAGAGTGGTTTCTCTTGTTGCAGCTTTGCTTTGGTATATGCGGTCTTGTGTTACGTTAATAACCTGTTGGCCCTGCCATTTAATCAGGATGTGATGTATAGTTTGTGTTTCATAATGTGTTGCTATGAGTTTGTAAATAGGTGAGATTGAGTGTGAGCCTTGTTTGGTTAGGTTACATAAGGTATCTATGTTGCTTATGTTGAGTGAGGCAAGTCTTTCTGTTAGTAGGGTTTGGACATAGTGCCGGCTTTGGAAATAGACAAATCTTTGGGTGTTGGGAAGGGTGTATTGTGTTTAGAGATCTGAGAAGGAGAGCAACTGGCGGGAGGCAGGATTGATCAGTTGAGCCACTGATGGTAGGCCTTGGCATTCCCAGTGTTTAAAGATAACTGTAGTATATCCAGGAATATTGTCAGGATTTCCCTGAAGAGCTAGTTATTTGCTAAGTGTGAACTTTACCTTCCATAATTTTTAGATTTTGGCCCAGGCTCTTAGTGGATCTCTAAACAAAATGTTTTATTTAATGTGAAGGGGGAGTGATGACAACGCCATGTGTGGTAGAAATGTGGAATGGATGGGTGCCAAAAAGTTGCGTTCTACGAGTTGGCAGAAGTGGTCTTTTAGCTAGAGAGGCCCAGTTATACCACTGTAGGTGGGGAAGGCTAAGACCTCCAGATTTTATCGGCATTGCTAGGTGGGTTCTGCTGATTTTTGGCTTCTTTTGTTGCCATATGAATTTGCCCAATAGAGTTGCTAAGTTACTTAGATTTCGTTTTGTCAGTAATAAGGGGAATATTTGAAGTGGGTATAGTAATTTTGGAAGGATGATCATTTTTATGAGCTGGATTCTACCTGTGAGGGAAATGGGTAGGTTTCTCCAACCTTTCACTAGGTTATGGATATTAGTGATGGCTTTGCCAAGATTTAAACAATATAATTGATTAGTATCTATGTGTAAGTGGATCCCTAGATATTTAAAGGTTCCTGTAGTGATTTCAAATCTACACCGCTTAGTTGGGCGTTCTTAGCATTGGGTAGCTAGGTTAACTCGGATTTGTCAATATTTATTTTGCAACCTGAGATGTTGCCGAATTGACCCATGATGTCCATAGTTTAGGTATGTTGATGTGTGGGTTGGGAACGTAAAAGAGAAAGTAATCCGCATTGAAAGATAGGTGTATGTTTTGTTCATGTATTTTTAAGCCCTCGCTATGTTGTCAGATGTAGCAGGCAAAGGGTTCTATTGCCAAGTTGAAGAGCAGCAGAGACAGTGGGCATCCCTGCCTAGGTTCCCCTTTGTAAATGAAAACGGGGGGCTATAGCCATTAATAATTAAGGAGGCTGAGGGTGATTTATATAATTGTTGAATTGTTGTTAAGGAATTTCCAGATATACCAAAAGTGGCCAAGAGGTGTTCTGTCAAACGCCTTTTCAGCATCTATTGAGAGAAGGCAGGCTTATGTTTTTGAGTAAGAGGAGTCGATGCATTGTGGGTTATTGTAATAGGAGATGACTGCCAGGGTTATTCTAATATTAACCACAGAGGAGCGGTGTTTTATGAAGCCCGTCTGGTCAGTGTGTATCAGATTTGGCAGTACTTCCACTAGCCTGTCTGCCAAGATTTTGGCAAAAAATTTGAAATCGCTGTTGAGTAGCGGAATCTGTATGAGGGGGTTAGCATGGGATCTCTGCCTGGTTTTGGCAGGATGCAGATATGGGCATCTGTGAACCTGGTATCCGGTATTGATTGTCCTGACAAGTAATTGGAGTAAGTGTTAGCTAGAATTGGGGCTATAACTGTACTAAGGATTTTGTAGTATTCAATGGGAGGGAGTCTGGGCCTGCTGCTTTTTCCTATTTTTGAGTTACAGATGGCTTGGAGGACTTCCTGTGTGTGTATAGGTGAGTTGAGACTGTCTTGTTGTGTCAGTCAAGGTATTTAATATTATTCCAGAATGTCTGTTTGTCTTTAACTTTTTGCTTGGTGTATAAGGACTTATAGTAAGTGGTGAATTATTTCATTATATCATAGGTGTCTGTCTTAAGGTGTGTTCCTGCTCTAATGGCAGTGATAATAGATTTAGGTGTGTGAAGTCTGACCAGATTTGCCAATAGTCTCCTGCTTTGTTGCCATGGTGGTAATATCTGCCCTGTCTGTGTAAATTGAATGTATGGTCAATAATTTGCAAGTGTGTTTCTCTCTACTTTTTTGTATTGTAATATTTCTGCCACTTTGATAAGTGTTCTAGGCATTGGTAAGATCAGATAGGAGTTGTGTGGTAATTCTCTTTGGGGATTTATTGTGATGGGCTGTGTAGGCTGTGATTCTACCCCTAATAACTGCCTTGGAGGTGTGCCAGAACAGGTCTGTGTTGGCTCTATGTTAGTCATTATCAAAGGCATATTCCAGTCAGAAGGATTTCAGGTGCTGTCTGAAATCTGTGTTGTTGTATAGGTAGGAAGGGAACCTCCATTTCTTCAGTGGGGGAGTTGTCTTATGGGATTGAAGAATTAACCAAATAGGGGCATGGTCCGATATTGTGATTGGCAATATGGATGTATTTAATATGTTATGGTTTATTTGTGGGGAGGTGAGAAAGTAGTCAATATGTGAGAAGGTGTGATGTGACTTGGAGATGCAGGTATAGTCTCTTTGATCTGGGTGTTGGGCTCTCCATAGATCAATCAGTCCTAAGCCATCTCTAAATATAGATATGTCTTGTTTCTTGTTTATGTTTAGAACATGGCCACCCTGATGTGTTAGAGTGTGAGGGGTTGATAAACCTGTCCAAAGGGTAGGTCTGGGCCATGTTAAAATCTCCTCCTACTATCATGGGTGAATCACAATCTTGGGTGAGGATTGATTGTAGAGTTGACCAGAAAATCTGGTCAGGGTGGTTCGGACCGTATACGTTACATAGTAAGTATTTATGTGAATTGAGGTGTATTGTGCTAATTATGTATCTCCCTTTTCTGTCAATTTGGGTGTTGGAGAAGGTAACTGGTAAGTTCTTATGGAGCAAGACCACCACACCACATTTTCTACCCTCTGTGGTGGAGTAAAGAATTTGGCCCACCCATCTGATCTTTAGCTTCTTGTGTTCTTCTGCAGTGACATGCGCTTCTTGCAATGGGGCAATGTCAGCATGGATTGAATTAAGGTATTTCAGTATTTTACTTCTCTTGGCTCGGAATTTTATTCCTCCCACATTCCAGGAGACTGTTAAAATGTAGTGTTATGAGTGTGAGCAGTTGGAGGAATGGGGTAGTAGGTGTGACCTTGGAAGGTGGGGGAGGAATGTTTGAGGGAGGTTGAGGGCCTGAGGGTATTGATGGAGGACAATGGCGAGACAGAGATAGTGGGAGTCGGTTGTCTTTATGTTTATGACATGTTGTGTATCATAGGAGATAAGAAAACTCACTGAGTCCAGGAGCGAGGATAGTCTGCATAAAAGGGAGGTTGTCTGTTTAGGTGTTGGTCTCTAGGCAACCCACTTGCCGAGCATGATTGTAATTGTCTCTGTAGGTGGAAAAGAGAGGTTAGCACACTGTACATGTCTAGTATAAGCAAAGTAGGAGTATCTGTGTTGGGGCAGAATACTAATTCTATTAACCACACAGTAGATTTGAGGGAGACATTGTGCATGTCTACAATTCAGGCACAAATTTAGAACAATGCAACGTTTTCCTAATTTTGAGTCTAAATGCTCCTTGCCTACAAGGGTAAAGGCTGGAGGCAGCGGCCTCATGGTGCTCCTGGTGGGAGCTATTTTTCAAAAGTTCAGATAAGGAGGTTTTTAGGGAGTCAAGTAGGTTGTTGATTCGCCTCTGTGTCTAGATAAGCCTGTAGCTCCTTTGGAGACCCAAAGAACTTGGGGTCAGATGTCATTTGCAGTCTCAATTTTGCCGGGTAAAGGAGGGCCACTTGTCTGCCTTGTTTGTATACAGGGAGTGCAGAATTATTAGGCAAATGAGTATTTTGACCACATCATCCTCTTTATGCATGTTGTCTTACTCCAAGCTGTATAGGCTCGACAGCCTACTACCAATTAAACATATTAGGTGATGTGCATCTCTGTAATGAGAAGGGGTGTGGTCTAATGATATCAACACCCTATATCAGGTGTGCATAATTATTAGGCAACTACCTTTCCTTTGGCAAAATGGGTCAAAAGAAGGACTTGACAGGCTCAGAAAAGTTAAAAATAGTGAGATATCTTGCAGAGGGATGCAGCACTCTTAAAATAGCAAAGCTTCTGAAGCGTGATCATCGAACAATCAAGCGTTTCATTCAAAATAGTCAACAGGGTCGCAAGAAGCGTGTGGAAAAACCAAGGCGCAAAATAACTGCCCATGAACTGAGAAAAGTCAAGCGTGCAGCTGCCAAGATGCCACTTGCCACCAGTTTGGCCATATTTCAGAGCTGCAACATCACTGGAGTGCCCAAAAGCACAAGGTGTGCAATACTCAGAGACATGGCCAAGGTAAGAAAGGCTGAAAGACGACCACCACTGAACAAGACACACAAGCTGAAACGTCAAGACTGGGCCAAGAAATATCTCAAGACTGATTTTTCTAAGGTTTTATGGACTGATGAAATGAGAGTGAGTCTTGATGGGCCAGATGGATGGGCCCGTGGCTGGATTGGTAAAGGGCAGAGAGCTCCAGTCCGACTCAGACGCCAGCAAGGTGGAGGTGGAGTACTGGTTTGGGCTGGTATCATCAAAGATGAGCTTGTGGGTCCTTTTCGGGTTGAGGATGGAGTCAAGCTCAACTCCCAGTCCTACTGCCAGTTTCTGGAAGACACCTTCTTCAAGCAGTGGTACAGGAAGAAGTCTACATCCTTCAAGAAAAACATGATTTTCATGCAGGACAATGCTCCATCACACGCGTCCAAGTACTCCACAGCATGGCTGGCAAGAAAGGGTATAAAAGAAGAAAATCTAATGACATGGCCTCCTTGTTCACCTGATCTGAACCCCATTGAGAACCTGTGGCCCATCATCAAATGGGAGATTTACAAGGAGGGAAAACAGTACACATCTCTGAACAGTGTCTGGGAGGCAGTGGTTGCTGCTGCACGCAATGTTGATGGTGAACAGATCAAAACGCTGACAGAATCCATGGATGGCAAGCTTTTGAGTGTCCTTGCAAAGAAAGGTGGCTATATTGGTCACTGATTTGTTTTTGTTTTGTTTTTGAATGTCAGAAATGTATATTTGTGAATGTTGAGATGTTATATTGGTTTCACTGGTAAAAATAAATAATTGAAATGGGTATATATTTGTTTTGTTGCCTAATAATTATGCACAGTAATAGTCACCTGCACACACAGATATCCCCCTAAAATAGCTATAACTAAAAACAAACTAAAAACTACTTCCAAAAATATTCAGCTTTGATATTAATGAGTTTTTTGGGTTCATTGAGAACATGGTTGTTGTTCAATAATAAAATTAATCCTCAAAAATACAACTTGCCTAATAATTCTGCACTCCCTGTAGTTTGGAGCACATAGGAGTAAAGTACTTTCTTAGTTTGGTGACCTCTGCTGAGAAATCTTGGAAGATTAACAGTTTATTATCTTGGAAAAGGAGGGCAGTTGTTAGTGATCTATAGGCTCTGAGGAGAGATAACTTCTCTTGGTAAATTCAAGCATTTAGAGATGGGTTGATGGGGTTTAGTAGATTGAGTGTGTAGACCTCTCTCCGGACCCATACTGTAGGCTCATTCAATGTCTAACCGCAGTCTGTCGTGATTCATGCTGAGGAGCCTTGGGAGAGTTAGCGCTGTGAACTCCAAAAGATCTTTGTTCTGTAAGGGTTTGGGTACCCCAACCACTCTGATGTTGTTACATTCACACTGTTCTCCAGGTCTTCCACTTTTTCCTGAAGGTACTGGTTCTACTGTAGCAAGTGGCTGATGGAGTTGGATGCAGAGATTTGCCTGTCTTCGACATGTGAAATTCTCTGCTCAGCTTGTGTTAGCCTAGTCAAGTACTGCCGTATTTCAGTAATGAGGGTGTTCATTCCTGCTTGCATGGTCTCCATCTTTGGGAGGAAAAAGGCTTTCCGTTCTTGCAGGAGTAGAGTAGTGTCGCTTGTTGCAGGATTATCCTGCTGGAGGGTGCTTTGTGCAGGTATATCTGGTATATGGCTTTACTTTTTGTCAGCTTGTTTGCCTTTGGAACCCATTCTTTTTTCTGGGGATGAAGTTAGTGTCTTAAAGTATTTGTCCACCTTCGTGCAGGCTTTTAGCATCATTTCAGTGAGGAGGCCTTGTGGAGGTACTTTGAATAGTTAAAGTAGAATGAGATAAGCTTTTGTGTTCTCCAAAAGGCTTTCTTTCTTTTTTTGGCAGAAGGTTTTTGGAGAATTACATGTTCCCTGTATTCCTCAAGCACTCAGATTGTGTTTATTGTCCGTGCTATATCTCCTGATATTAATGCACTGTGAATTATGAGGCTTTTTCTTCCTCTTAGGTTTGTTGATTGGAGGGTCAGTAGTTGGATGAGCTCATAATAGGCCTTAGATATAGTGTGAGACAGAGAAGTCTATTACTCTGGGTTAATCACCAATTCAAAAGTGAAAGCAGTTAACGAGAAGTGGAAAAGGGTCTCTCTTTTTTTGTTTGCTGTTATGATTTCTTCCCCTTTTATTTAAAAGCACTTCTTTTCCTCTTTCTTTCCGGCTGTTTGGTGGATTGGTGTGGAGGGCTGGGGAGGTATGGCAGCAGAGGAACCTTGGGGGGTTGAGGGCCCAGGTGTATATGTGATGTGACCCCATCCACAATCTGTACATTACCCCCTCCACGCAGTATAGGGGCTCCGGTATAAGTCCTAGGGAGCTTCAAGCATCACCTTCCAGGAGAAGCATCTGTAAGGTGACCAGTTGTGGTCTGTGGCTGCTTGGGAGACACGCAGGGCCGTCTTTAACGCAGGGCAAAAGGGGCAGCTGCCTAGGGCCCAGTCTCTGTTGAGGGGCCCCAAGAGTTTTTTTTTTTTTATGGTTCATACCAGACTGCTGATGTGACATGGGGAACACACACATTCAGTCCTAATACTGTCACAGTCAAAAGTACTCTGCTTTTTAAAAAAAAAAAAAAAACTGTACCAGACTGTGCCGGTGTCATGTGACATGCCAAGCTATTGCCATGTGCTGTTTTAGATGTGCACTGTGCAGCACTGAATGCAAAGCCCTAATTTGGCATCCAGCCATTTCCACTGCATCAGAAAAGGTCCTACTGGGGTTACCACTGTTACCAGGTAACTGCTCTGGTTGTGGGGATATTTTCTGGGTAGGGCTGACTGTAGGCGCATGCAGCAGAAAGCTGAAGCGGCAGGCATGTGAGCATCTGTGCAGCTGCATACACTGCTCTCTTCAGTCTTGAGGCTGTGTGACTCATCTCACACTGTATCCATGCAGCCTTGGACAGACAGCATCCAGTCTAATGGTCCCCTTAGCCCTGCTCTTTATGCTGTTAGGGGAACAGTGCTTAGTAGAAAGGTATTAGTGGGAAGAATAAGTGAGTGCACACACGCCCCTTCCCATGCAGCATTGTCTAGTGCAGGGTGAAAGGGAACTTGTTCCTAGCAAAGAAGCGACATGTGCTGCTGTGGCTGATGTATACTGTCATGCTGATACTTTACACATTAATGTAATTTTTATTTTTTATAGTTTTTATTTTCTCTCTGTCTCAGATTTTACAGCTTCCCATAGTAGTTCTGGTGTTCCAGTCAGTAAACTTATATTTATCTGCACCTCCATGCTTCCTCCTCAGTCTTTACCTTGCTTTGCTCCTGTTGGCTGCCCTAAATCTCTTTAACCAGCTAACCTCACACCAGAATCACATTCAAAAGAATATTAAATGAATCCACAGTGGAGGAATTTATATATTTATTTACTTATTAGTACTGCTTAGGTCCAGTTTCACATATTGCAATTTATTTCTTTCTTTTTTTTTAAATGATTAGCCCAGCAGCTGGGCTAATAACTAAAAAAAAAAAAAAAAAAAAAATGATTTAGTTGTTTTTTGGGATGTTGGGGTGGAGAGCGAAATTGCATGGGCTGGGGGGGGGGGGGCAAGAAAATGTTTGCCCAGGGTCCAGTCAATATTAAAGACAGCCCTGGAGACACGGACTCTATTGGCAAGATGGCGCTGGCTGTTTTACGCTGTTTCTGTTAGTCCGCTTTACGGGGGCATGGGCGCGATGTAAGGCCCTTCACGCAGCATGTTCCAGCAGCAGCAGGTGCCCGGCAGTATTCTAGGTGCCTGTCCATCAAGGAAAAATAGTGTGGTTTAGTCGACGGAAGCAAGAAAGTGTTTTTTTAGAGCTGGTTTTACGGAGCTCTTTCTTCTTGCTGACGTCCAGATGCTCCGCCCCCAGGAAGTTCTGTATCCGTTCTGTTTTTTATATGCACTTTATGTCACATATTATATAAGCATATATGTGTAGCCACCAATCAGCAGCTAACTTCCAATAGTACATTGCTACTCCTGAGCCACCCTAGGTATGCTTTTCAACAAAGTATAAAGAGAGAATAAACCAAATTAAATAATAGAAGTACATTGAAAGTTGTATAGTTCTAGAGAAACCACAGGCACTACGCTAATCGTTCCAAAAAGAGGACCAGCTGTATATGGTTTTAGGGTGGTTATTCCTTCAAAACTACTCATATATGTTATTTATATAATGTAAGCAATTGGGTGCTGTGTATTAGGGTTTAGGACAATATTTACATATACCAATTAAAGGCCCTGGAATAAAATTGAAGGTTTATTTTTGGCTTTACAATAGGGGTAGCTTTACATTTTTCCAAGTTTTCTGACACAGTTTAAAAGTTACATAAACAATAGACAAAAAAGCCTCAGGAATAACACAGATTATAGCACCCACTGCAAACATGCACATCTCTCTCACTATATTCTGCATGCTGAACTGAAGTGCAAGATACTGCTCTTCGAAAAGACAAAGCAAATCATGTCCACTCAATATCACTATATGTATTTGTTTTCCGCCGTGCGGAACAGACAGTGAAGTCTGCGAGGTGTATAATACCACCTGTGTAATATTTAAGATTTAGTTCAGTAAGATTAGAGGATGCTGATGTTTTTAGAGTATATTGAAAAATCTGTGAACAAGTATGTGGAAGTATAATAACTCCTAAGTCTCTTTCCCAGTTTTCCATATAGCGATGGACATATCCTTGTTGGGTTTGGGTCAATATTTTATACATTTTTGATATTGTGTGCCTTGGTGAGGGGGTTTAAGTGCATAGTAGTTCAAAATTGGTGCGTGGTCTTGACATATTTTTAGCTAATAGATTTCTCATAATAGATTTCTTTACCAGTTATATTTCACTAACTGGTAAAATTTGATTTGTTCGTTTTCTATAAGGTGGTATGCAGGTAAATCTGCAGCTGTCCCAGTCGTCTGTCTTTCAAATACAGAGTTAGTTAAAGGGACATTAAACCCAACATTTTTCTTTCATGAGTCAGACAGAGAATACAATTTTAAACAACATTCCAATTTACTTCTATTATCTAATTTGCTTCATTCTTTAGATATCTTTTGTTAAAGAAATAGCAATGCACATTGGTGAGCCAATAACATGAGGCAAATACGTGCAGCCACCAATCAGAAGCTACTGAGCATATCTAGATATGCTTTTCAGGAAAGAATATCAAGAGAATGAAGCAAATTAGATTATATAAGTAAATTAGAAAGTTGTTTAAAATGGTATTTTCTATCTGAATCATGAAAGAAATAATTTGGGTTTAATGTCCCTTTAAGTCCATTATTCCGTTTTTGATCATCAATGTTAAGGGAGAAGGTCTAGAAGATATGGAAGGGAATTGTTTAAGCGCTATTTCCCAAGTTTCGAAGGTCTCTAAAATCATTGGGTTGGTAGTTTTAATGGTTTTATGCGTATTGTGAAATGACCATGATATTTCGCTAATTTGTGAGGTCGGAATACAATCTAATTCTATTTGTACCCATTTCTTATGAGGTGAGAATGAATATAAATCTAAAATCCTTTGTAAAAATATGGCTGTTCAGTATGCCGGTAGGTTAGGCATGCCTAATCCTCCTTGGGTTTTATGTAACATCATTATACGTATATATGTTTATTCTAGGGTGTTTCCTGTTCCATGTGAAATCAGTAAGGGCCTTTTGTAGAGATGTGAGACAAGTGTTTGGAAGAGGGATTGGGATGGTCTGGAAAAAGTATAAAATCTTAGGGAATATGTTCATTGTTATTAGATTAATTCTACCTGTCCATGATATGTTTCTATTTCTCCAAATGCCTTTACCATTTTGTTTTATGGGGAAAAAAAGTTAAATATCCAATATAGACTGTCAAATATTTTTCATTTACTATTTTTAAAATACTTTATAAAAATAAAACCCATTTTAAATTTGAATCTTTGACTATTGCTTGATGAATATCAGGTACAGAAGGTCAAAGATATTTATCAGTATCAAGGATCAAATATGTGCTATCAACTATCAACACCTCTTCACCTATCATTTTTATGTGTTTATTTGTCATTTTTTTTGGAAAATACTGCAAAATCCCTTTAAATTGTAACTTTTTTTCAGATTTTTTTTTAATGAAAAAAATACATTGGGGAAAAAATATGTATCAAAAGCAGAAAAGGATAAAATAGTAAAGATACACTTGCTTTCCATTAACGTAGTTTTCACAATGTACTTCTTAATAAGTGGAGATACTTGAATCATTATCACAGTTTTTAGTTTGGAACAAATACTTGCCATTTGCGGCAAGCTAACAAAACTATAACTGATACAAGGTCACGATTTATTCTTTTGACTGCAATTTTTATGTGCGAGTCAGATAGTGAATTCTTTACATGATTCATAAAGAGAAAATATATTTTATGAGAACATGTAGTGCGACGTGAAAGAGTTTTAGATAACATAGGCTGACGTATGAGATCTGCCACAGAGAATGGATTTAGACAAATTGTGACTTTTAAATGATTGAGTATAATAATAGATAGCACAATGCTGCAGATGATTCCAGATGCTTATACGTTATATACAAAGCTGAAGAAAAACTTGAATTTGATTAATTATGTTACATAGGCTTGAAACATATGATTGAAAAGACCAAATAAGAACAAAAATATTGAGAACCCTGATGAATGGATACAGTTTTAGTTATTGCTTCTATTAAAAGTAAACATTTATATAATAAAAGGGACAATATACAGTATATATTAAATACAATAATTTAGCAACACTAAACATCTTTGAAAATCATTTTGTAAATAAATGTTTTGCACCCTTTAGGGTGCCCATTTACCTTACTACCTAGATGCCCCTGAATAAAGGCAATTTTTCAATCTTGGAGCTAGATTACGAGTAGAGCGCTATTTTGTGCTCCCACACGCACATATTATGAGTTGAAAGTAAAATGTTTGCGCGAGACATGCACAAAAAAATATTGCAACCGCAAAAAAAAACATACTCGGGCGCTAACCCGACTGGGTATATTCAAGAGCGCTTAGCCTGACATGAAATATTATTATTTCACATTCCAATCTTCTTTACATAGAAGAATATGTTCTATTTATTCTTAAATATAGATATATTCTATGGATTATTTAGAATATTTTACAGTATGTTTAAAGGAACAGTCTAGTCAAAAATTAAACTTTCATGAGTCAGATAGGGCATGTCATTTTTTTTTTTTTCAAATATTTATTTATATCCAACAAGGACCCATAACAATCAAAAAGTAATAAAAGAAACATAGCCATTAAATAAGAACAAAAGTAAAACTTTTTCCAAACCATAGCTTGGGTATAACAAGTGTACATATAGTATATAAATTATTCCACATTCAATACTATGTTATAGGTACCCATCAACTCTTTGGATGTGTCTTATACAAAGAAAAAGAATAACCCAGATAATAATATTATGCTTCGTGATACTCTATACCTTGTTGGGTTTTTATTTTTACATAGAAAAACAGCACAATACCCCCGAACAACAAAATAAACAAAATAAGCACAACAAAAAAAAAAAAAAAAAAGAAAAAGGAAACACCCCTTCACCATCTCCCCAGCAGAACTAGTTCAGAATTACGTAAAGGATGTATCAAATATTCAATTTCCGTGGGAGAAAAAACTTTTATAAATGCTGACCATTTGAGAAAGAATTTAACAACATGGACATCATTATCAGCACTAATATTATATTGTTCAAGAATGCATTGTTTTTTTAAACAGTTTTTAATTTCTGATATACTAGGGACCGTAAGCGTTTTCCATTTTTTAAAGATAAGATATCTAACAGCCAATATAGTTATATTAATAAACTTCACATTGAGTTGTCTATCTTCTGGGTCAGGAAAGAGAAAAATTATGTGTCTGCCTATCAAATTTAATGATGAGAGCTTTAGTATCTTGCAAAGCCAAAATTGGACTTTGGACCATACGTTTTTAATTTTAGGGCAGGTCCATAACATGTGCAGGAGGTTTGCGGAGGGAAACGAGCATTTGGGACATGTAATAAAGTTCGTGCTGCTGCATTTCGTTCCTTTTTCTGGTGTAAAATATGTCATGTGTAACAACTTCAAATGAGATTCTCTCCATGTGGCAGAAAGGGTTGTTTGAGTAACCTTTCGAATTGAGAGAGAAGGTATTTTAGATTCTACTTCCTGAGATATCAATGTGGCCCAATTAATAGTAATTTTATCAAGATTAATTGTGCCCTTGTCGGAGACAATAATCAAATAGCATGGAGAAATTGACATGAGTCTATTTTTTGCCAGAATGAACCAGTTTTCTATGCGCCCCAATGACCAATTCCAGCCATACTCATTCACTAACTTCATAGCATAGTGTCTAGCCTGAAGATAGGCAAAAAAGTTTTTCTGGGAGATATTAAATTCCACCCTAATAGCATCAAATGATTTCACACATCTTTTTTTTATATCAAGTATCTGAAGAACATTCACAAGCCCTTGGGTCTTCCACTCTAAAAAGATTGAGGATGGTGTTCCTAACTGAAATTGTGGGTTCCCCAAAAAACCTAGGAAACTCGACACCCGATATTCTATTCCTAGCAAAGTACATATCTTTCTCCAAGCTAAAATTATATTATAAATAGATCTATAGCGTTTAACTTGGGGTGGGATATGAGTAGTGTCGAGATGAATCAACGCAATAGGTGAAAAAGGGTACAAAATACTGGTCTCTAAGTCATTATTTGTAACATAATTATGAGCAAAAAGCCAATCTGCTAGAATACGGACCAAGAATACATAATTATATACTCGTAAATCAGGTAAAGCCAGGCCTCCGGATCCTATTGGAAGGGAGAGTTTTGCAAGTGATATTCTGGATTTCCTACCTTGCCACAGGAAAAACCGGAGTTGTGAGTTGAATAAATTTAAATCGTTCTTTCTCAAAATCAAAGGAATATTTTGAAGGACATATAGAATTTTTGGTAATAAGATCATCTTATAAGCTGCTATTCGTCCAGACAAGGACAAGGGTAAAGTCTGCCAGTTCTTAAAAACTGATTTAACCTTATTCAACACAGGAAGAATGTTCAGAGAATACCAGGAATCAGGGTTACTTGAGACATTTATACCTAAATATCTAAATGAGTCATTCACTATAGAGAAGGGTACATTTATAGGAGAGCAGTCTGTGTGCCTTATCCAGAGAAGTTCAGATTTCTTTATATTTACCTTATATCCTGAAAAGGAACCAAACTGTTGTATAGTTGATAAGAGAATAGGTAAATTTCTACGTAAATTAGAAAGATAAATGAGAATATCATCAGCATATAATGCTATTTTCAACTCCCGCCCAGCCACCCCAATCCCCTCTAGTCTTTGTCTTATCATTATAGCAAAAGGTTCTATGGCAATATTAAAAAGAAGCGGGGAAAGGGGACAACCTTGCCTAGTCCCCCTATGCAGAATTATTTCTGGGGATAACTGGCCATTTACTATCGTTCTTGTGGAGGCTGTACGATAAAGTTTTTCAATAAACTTAGCAAATTTACCTTTTAGCCCAAATTGTTCTAATGAAAATAGAAGATGATCATGGTAAACTGAGTCAAAGGCCTTTTCGGCGTCGATAGCCAAAATTGCCAAGTCTGGAATACCTCCCTCCTCTGAATGATCAGCATCCGTACCATTCGAAAAGTAATCCAAGGTAAGCAGGAGTTCCCTTATTTTAGCCGCAGAGTTCCTATTCTTCATAAAACCAGCCTGATCTGGGCTAATAATCAAGGGAAGAAGGGACTGGAGTCTCTGGGCGAGAATCGTAGTCAACAATTTATAATCGGTGTTCATCAAAGCTATGGGTCTATATGACTCGACCATTCTTGCATCTTTACCCTTTTTTAAAATTAAAGACGTGTATGAAGCTGTAAAATTAGATGAGGGTTCATTTCCCTCTATATATATATAGTTGAATAATAAGGTTAAATCAGGTATTACAGTGGAGGGTATCATTTTATAGAACTCATTAGGTATTCCGTCCGGGCCGGGTGCTTTGTTATATGCCAAATTATTAATTGCCTTTGCAACTTCTATTTCCGTAATGGGGGATTCAAGTTCCTTAATTAGACTAGGTGTTAATGTTGGAAAAGAGATTTCTCCCCAGAATTTCCGACGTTCTGTGAAGTCAGAAGTCCTGGGGGAATATATTCCCTTATAGTAATCGTAAAAAATTTGAACAAGATCCTGAGAGGAACTAAACAACCGTCCCTCTTTTTCTAGGGAATCTATTAACTGAGAACCTAAGTCCTGCCTTAACATTCTGGCCAAAAGTTTTCCCGTCTTGTTCCCATATTTGTAGAATTTCGCAGAAAACCGAACTTCCTGCTGAGTAGATTTATATAGTAGGAATGAATCTCTCTCTTCTAATGCAGCAATATATTTAACCCATTTCTGGGGCGTCTTTTCTAATAGATATG